>NC_089006.1:855838-967009 GCF_963932015.1 Anas acuta | reverse complement strand
GAGCCCCGGGGGATATCCGAGCCGAGGCTGCGGGTGCCAAAAGGCACCGGGGAGGGGTTTTTGCTGCCAGCCCGAGGGCTTTGGGGGAGCAGGGAGGCCCCTGCATGGGCGGGTGCTCTGCGGAGGTGGTGGCCCCGGGGACGGGGACGTCCCCGAGCTGCTTGGGGCAAACGTTTCTGGCTCGGCAGGTCGCGTGCGGATCGAGGAAGGCGCCTCGCTGCGCATCGACCTGCTGCGTGCCGAGGACCAGGGCTGGTACGAGTGCCGCGTGCTCTTCCTCGACCGGCCCAGCGCCGACGCCGACTTCCAGAACGGCACCTGGATCCACCTCACCGTCAACGGTACGGGTTGGAGCTGCCAGCACGAGCCCAGGCTGCTGCCTGCCCTGCCCTGTGCTGCTCTCGGGTGCTGAGCCCTGTCTGAGGGCTGAATTTGGGGTGGGGGAGCGGTCGTGGTGCGCCCTGTGCCTGCACCCTGCTCCGCTTGGCTTTGTGAAGTGAGGACGGGGGGAGGATTTTGTCGTCCCCCCGGTGCAGGAGGAGCTGGGGCTGGGGCTGGATCGCTCGTTCCCAAGACCGAGGGTCTGTGTTTGCCTTCACAGCGCCCCCCACCTTCCTGGAGACCCCCCCAGCCTTCGTGGAGGTGCGGGACCGGGAGGCACTGAGCCTCACCTGCACGGCCATCGGCAACCCCCAGCCCGTGGTCATCTGGAAGCGGAGCGACCTGGCCGTGCAGAGCGGGGACGCGGTGCAGGTGAGCACGGCGATGCTCAGCATCCCCCAGGGGGGGACTTTGGGTGGGGGGCAAGTCTCAGGGGGCACAGCGACGCTCTCCACGTGGCTGGAGAGCGAGCCCTGGCCACGGGGCCACGGTTCTGAGAGCCTCGGTGGCCACCGGTGACGTTGCAGGTGAGGAACGGGACGCTGAGCATCGCCGTGGTGGAGCGTGCCAGCGCGGGCACCTACACGTGCCACGCTTCCAGCAAGGAGGGCACCATCACCCACACCACCCGCGTGCTCGTGCAGGGTAGGAGCGGGGCCGCTCGCCGAGCCCTGGCGGCGTCACGGGGTCTGTGGCACGGTCCCCAGGTCCCTCACTGTCCCCCGTGTCCCCCCCATGCTGCAGGGCCGCCCGTCATCGTGGTGCCGCCACAGAACGTCACCGTTAACATCTCTCAGGATGCCTTTCTGGCGTCCAGGCCGAGGCGTACCCGGGAAACCTCACCTACACCTGGTTCCAGGGCAGCAGCAACGTCTTCCACCTCAGGTACGGTGGGGACGTGGTGCTGGGGGTGGCACCGAGGTGGCCGCAGGCTCCTGGTGGCTGTCGGAGGCACGGGGACCTCGCCAAATCCCCAACGGCTGCATTGGGGCACGGTGCATGCTGGAGAGCTTCACCCGTCCCGGGTGCCTGCTGCCACCCTCACTCCCACCCTCTCCTCCCTCGCAGCCACCTCCAGGCCCGGGTGCGCGTCCTGGTGGACGGGAGCCTCCTGCTGCAGCGAGCCACCCCGGACGACGCCGGCAAATACACCTGCGTCGCCAGCAACGGGCTCTGGAAGCCACCTTCAGCCTCAGCCTTCGTCACGGTGCTGTGTAAGAGCCGGGGGTGCCCCCATCGGTCTCCGTGGGGTCCCAAGAGCCCTCCCAGCACCCCATGTGTCGTCCCCCCCCCCTCCAGATCCGGCGGTCCCCCCCCCTCCAGATCCGGCGCAGGTGACCACCATGCTCCCGGAGACCCATTTGCCCAAGGGGATGCGGGGCGTGATCCGGTGCCCACCAGGGCCAACCCCCCCCTGCTCTCCGTCAGCTGGACGGCGGGACGGGCGCCCGCTGGAGCTGGGCAAGGTACAACCACCACGGCCCCCCCACCCCCTCACCTGCACCCCACAGCCCCCCGAAATCACCCCCACGCCCTTCCCACCAGCTCCCGGCTGGTCGCGCGACCTGATGGCTCATCGTCATCGCCACGGGGAACGATGACGCGCTGGGGGTGTACACGTGCACCCCTACAACAGCTACGGCACCGCCGGCGCCTCCGGCCCACCCGCGTCCTGCTCAAGGTGGGGGACAGACTGGGGGGGGGGACGGGGGACACAACACTCCGGTGTCCCGTGCCCCCGACACCGTCCCCAGCGCCGTGCGTGGCTCTTGCAGGACCCCCCGCCTTCACCGTGCGCCCCAAGGAGGAATACTTCCAGGAGGTGGGCCGGGAGCTGGTGGTCCCCTGCGTGGCCCATGGGACCCCCCACCCACCATCACCTGGGGAAGGTAAGGAGCACACTGGGTGTCCTGGGACATCATCGTGTGGGTAGTCCCCCAGTCCTTGTCCCCGCAGGAAGCCCTGGGGTCCCACAGGAGGGGAGTTTTGCTTGTGTCACCTTTGTTTTTTAGGAAACGAGGGCAAAATCCTGCCCCTCTGTGTCCAAATCGGCCCCGGGGGGGTGGATCAAGGTCCTGCGAGGGTCTGGGGGCTGTGGGTCGCTGCAGAGGCGCTGGGGACGGGGACAGGGGATGGGGATGGGGACAGGGGATGGGGATGGGACAAGGGATTGGGATGGGGACAAGGGATTGGGATGGGGACAGGGGATGGGGACAGGGACAAGGGATTGGGATGGGGACAAGGATTGGGATGGGGATATCAGCACGATCAGGGTGTCCTTGCCCGCAGGTGGGCAGCGCAGGGCAGAGCGGTGCCAGGTGGATGGAACGGCAGCCTGGTTTTCCGTCCCCTCGTCAAGGAGCAGCACGGGCGCTGGGAGTGCACGGCCACCAACCCGGTGGCCAGCGTCAGCACCGCCACCTCGGTCCACGTCCTGGGTGAGTGGTGGGGCGGCGTCGGTGGGTGCCGAGCCCCAAAAATTGGGGGTGTGGAAGGTTTGGAAACGCTCCCGGGGTTTGGTTATCCAAGCTGCCCCCGTCCCATGTGGTTTCTCTCTCCTTTGGGTGCCAGGGACCAGTCCCCACGCTGTCACCAACGTCTCGGTGCTGCCGCTGCTGCTGGCGGCCAACATCTCCTGGGAGCCGGGGCTTTGACGGGGGCTACTTCCAGAGGTTCAGCGTCTGGTACACGCCGCTGTGAGTCCCCCCCGGGGGTTTGGAGGGTGGCACCGGGTGGCCCCCAGCCCCTCGGCGTCCCTCGGCCACGGGCTCAGGGCTCCCCCCGTCCCCGCAGGGCGAAGCACCCGCCCCGTGCCCACCACGACTGGGTGTCGCTCTCGGTGCCGCCGGGGGCTCAGCACCTCTTGGTGGAGAACCTGCAGCCGGACACCAGCTACCAGTTCAGCGTCCTGGCCCAGAACAAACTGGGCAGCGGCCCCTTCAGCCAGATCGTCACCTCCGTGCCCAGGGGTAAGAGCAGGGTGCCTCGAAGCCCCCCCAAAACTCCCCCAAAGCTCCGGTTTCCACCCCGCTCTCCCTCCCCGGCCGCCCGTGCCAGCGTCCCCTTTCTCCCAAGGCTTCCCAGTGACCACAGTGCCTCCGGAGCCACCGGCCATGACCGTGCACGTCTTCCTGTCCCCGCCGCAGGCCCTGAGCGCCAACGAGACGTCGCGGGGGTCCTGCTGCGCTGGGAGCCCCCGGCCCAGCTCTCGGTGGCGCTGAGCGGCTACGCCCTGGAGCTGCGGCAGGACAAGGGCGGCTGGAGGTGCTGGAGCGCTCCATCCCCGGCACGGAGAGCCAGGTGCTGGTGCCAGGGCTCATCAAGGTGCGGTGCTGCGTGGTCGGGGAGGGGTTGGGGTCTCTGCGGGGACGCAGGGAGGAGGGGGTGAGGCTGACGGCGCTCTGCTCGCCCCCCCCAGGACGCCTTCTATGAGTTCCGCCTGGTGGCCTTCGCGGGCAGCTACATCAGCGACCCCAGCAACACGGTGAACGTCTCCACGGCAGGTAAGGGGCTGCGCTGCGCCCGCCCGCTCCTCCAGCTGGGAGGCAGGAACCGAGGAGGGAGGGAGTTTGCCCTAAATGAAAATCCCCTTTTTGGGTTCCAGCCCCAAAACTAGACCAGGGACTGCATCCTGAGAAGCGGGCACTGCGGGAGCACTCATCCCATGCACGCCTCTTGCATGGTTTTGGTTTTGGGTAGCAGGGGAGCTCCGCCTGGTGTCCCCACTGCCAGCACCCTGGGGGGCAGGTCCCCCTGCAGCCCCCAAGGCTTTGCCATCCCCTCTGTGGTGCCATCAAGGCGCTGGAGGCCGCTCTGGGGTGCTGAGCGGGTGCCCCAGCTCCGTCTCCCATCCGGCACAGGCATGGAGGTGTACCCGTCCCGCACCCAGCTCCCCGAGCTGCTCCCGCAGCCGGTGCTGGCGGGGGTCATCGGTGGGATCTGCTTCCTCAGCGTGGCCGTCATCTTCAGCACCGTGGCCGCCTGCATCATGAACCGCCGGCGCGCCGCGCGCATCCAGAAGCGAAGGCAAGGTAGGAGCCAGCGCCTCCCGGGGGGGAGCTTGAGCCATGGGATGGGGCGGGGGGGGCTGCCATCTCCTTCCTCTCCTCTCGTCTCCTCTCATCACCATGCGTCGCTCGCCGTGCGACCCCGTGTGTTCTCATCACCTTCCAGATCCACCGCTCGTCTTCTCCCCCAGCCAGAAGCTCCCTGCTCCGCAGTAAGTCGCGCCACCCCACGCTCCCCCTTCCCCCCCCATCATCATCATCATCATCATCATCATCATCATCCATCCGCTGGCTTGGGGCAGGGACCGGGAGCGGGGCGGGACTCGGGGCACCCATGGGTGCTCTGCTTTCCCCTCGGGGGGGGGGCTCATGGCCAAAGCAAGCAAGCAGGGAGCACCCGGAGCACGGCTGCCACGTCCCGCAGGGCACGGCACCGCCCGGGGGCTGCCCAATGTGAGCCCCCTAATTATGGGGGGGGTCCAAACGAGCTGGAACGGGGATCCCGCAGCCGTTGCCCGTTTCCTTCCAGCCCTTCTCACGGCGCTGGTAGCCCGGCTGGTGTGGCAACCAAGCTGAAGCTGCAGCCCTCCCCCTGCCCCAGCCTGCGCCGGGCGCTGCTTTGGGGCGAAAAAGCCGGCACCAGCCTGGGGCTCAGCATCGCCGGGGCCGGGTCCGGCT
Organism: Anas acuta; assembly: GCF_963932015.1. Taxonomy (NCBI): domain Eukaryota; kingdom Metazoa; phylum Chordata; class Aves; order Anseriformes; family Anatidae; genus Anas; species Anas acuta. The sequence goes on along the minus strand of NC_089006.1, from coordinate 961,943 downwards.
ACGCCGTCTACGAGAGCCACCTGGGGGAGCACGGGGGGGACCCCGGCCCCCTGGAGCGCATCCGCCGCGGCCCCGACGGCCGCTTCGTGGTGGAGACCACCCAGAAGGAGAGCGCCTTCGCCCCCCCGCCCCGGGACCCCCGACACCCAGGGGACCCCAACCGGAGGACGAGGAAGAGGAGGAGGAAGAGGAGAAGGAGCCCGTTTGGCATCAGGGGGTGGCGTTGCGACCCCGGCCCCCCGGGGACCCCCCCGCACCCTCCGGCCGCCGTCGGGGCCGTTATTTCGGCTACGGCAGCAGCAGCCCCGTGCCCGAAGCGGCCGCCCTGTGCATCGTCGACGTCAGCCCCGTGGCCTCCGCCGCCACTCTGCCTTACAGCCCCGGCCCCCCCAGCACCCGCTGGGACTCGCTGCCCCTCCAGGGCCCCCCCACCCCGGCCGCCGCCAGCCCCCCAGCCTGCCGCGGCCCCCCCGGCCCCGAGCGGCATCCTGCAGTACCTGAGCCTGCCCTTCTTTAAGGAGATGTGCGTGGATGGAGACTGGCCCCCCCCCCGAGGACCCCCCGCAGCAGCCCCCCGCTCCCCCCCAGCACCCCGGGGGGGGGGCCGGACTGCACGGACCCATGTGCCAAGGCCGCGGCCCCCCCCGCCGCCACCCTCCTGCAGCCCCCCAAGCTGCCCCTGGGCCCTTCCAAGGCCTCGCTGCCCGGCCCCCCCGCCTGGCCGGCCCCCCAGGAACCGACCCACCGTGGTGCCCCCCCCGGCAGCAGGACTGAAACTGGGGATGTGCCCCCCCCGGAGAAGTTGCCACGGGGCAGCTTGACCAGCCAGAGCAGCGGCCGGGGCAGCGCTTCCTTCCTGCGCCCCCCCTCCTTGGCACCATCCCTGGGGGGGCCCGGCCCTGGTACCCCCCCGGGGGACGGGGGCAGCTGGCAGGAGGGCAAGGTGAGCACGGAGCCAGCCCTGAGCGGTGCGGGGAAGAGGTGAGGATGCGCTCCTTGGGGACACGGGGGGGGGTGACAGCGTGGCATGGGGGGGGGTGGCAGGTGATGGGACCCCCCCCTTAACACTTTAACCCCCCCAGGAGGGACACCTCGGTGGACGAGAGCTACGAGTGGGACGCGGAGGTGACGCTGGCCTCCGACCTCCTGGCCGCCCTCCAGCTCTACCGTGCCGGAGCCCCCCCCCGGCCCCTCTCCACCATCGCCCTCCAGGACCTCGAGCGGCAGCAGCAGCGTGAGTGTGACCCCCCCCCCTTATTATCGCATCCCCCCCCGGCCACCTTTTGGGGATAGGGGGTCCTCGAGGCACCGCGGTGCCCCTGGTGGGGTTTTGGGGGGGGGGGGCACCCTGGGGGTGTTGCTCGGGGGCCGGACGCTGCCTCTCTCCCCGCAGAGCCCGGTGGCGGCGGCTCCTCGCCGGTGACCTCGGTGTCGGCGGAGGCGCTGGGGGGGGCGGGCGGCCCCCCCCCAGCACGGGCGGCGCAGGGAGGGGGCCCAGCAGCGGCGGCGGCAGAGGCCGGGGGGGCGCGGGGGCTGCGGTGAGGGCTGCGAGCTGGCAACGCTGCTCTAAGGGGGGGTGGGGGGGGCGTGTGGCCCCCCCCCCCGTCCCCACGGTGTCCCCATGGTGTCCCCACGGTGTCCCCTTGTTTGGGATTGGGGGGGGGAATAAAGAGATGTGAGCGCACCCCACGGGCTCATGCACCCACTGTGCCCCCCCCCAGCACGGGGACCCCCCCCCCACCCTATGTAGCCCCCAGCCCCTGTGCTCCCCAGGGTGCTGTGACCCCCCCCAGCCTGGATCCTACAGCATCCTTCCCAAAACCCGGTGCCCCCCCCACAAATCCCTGTCACCCCCCAAAATTCCTGGTGCCCCCCTGACCCCCGTTACCCCCCCCTCCCCAAATCCCTGTTATCCCCCCCCATCCCCGTTACCCCTCCCCAAATCCTGGTGCCCCCCCCCATCCCCATAACCCCCCCAAATCCCCATTACCCCCCCCATTCTCCCGGTCCTGCTGTGCCCCCCCCGGGGGGGGGTCCCTGTAACCCCCTCGCCCCCCTCCCGCTGCCCCCATCCCGCTCCCGGTGCTCCGGATGCTGCCCCCCCCCCCCCCTCCCCGTCCTGTCCCGTCCCCCCCCCCCGGGATGGGCGGGGGCTGGGGGGCGGGGCCTCTTCGCGGGGGGGCGGGGCCTGCGTGCCGCGTTCCCTTATATGGCCATGTCGTGGGATCGCGTCATCGGGGGGCGGGGCCGGGGAATACGTCACCCCCCCCCCCCTCGGAGCTTGGGGGGGCGGCAGCGGGGGGCACCCGGGGCTGTGACCCCCCGGTCACCGCGGGTCACCCCCCGGGCGTCACCCCCGGGTCACTCCGGTGTCACTCCGGTGTCACCCCTGCACGCCCCCCCCCCTCCCCACGTCCCCCCTGCCTGTCCCCTGTGCCCCCCCCCCAGTGTCACCCCCGCCCCCCCCCTGATGTCACCCCGTGTCCCCAGCCTTGTCCCCCAGGGGTGTCCCCCTGGGGTGTCCCCCTGTCCCCCAGTGTCACCCCCTGTCACCCTGTGTCCCCCTAGGGGTCCTGCCCCCCCCCTCTCTCCCCCCGGGGGGGTCTGTTTCAGGTCCCCCCCCCCTCCTGCCCCAGGGTCCTGTCCCCGTGTCACCCTGCGTCACCCCCCTGCCACCCCACCCTTGTCCCTCCAGCATCCTGCCCCTGCGTCACCCCTGTCCCCTTCTCTGTGCCCCCCCCATGTCACCCCGGGCCTGTCCCCCCCCCCCCATGTGCTTTGTCCCCCCCTGCACCACCCCCCTCCTGCTCTCTGTGTCACTCCTCTGTCACTTTTGTCCCCCCCCTCCACGGGTCCTGCCCCCCTGTGTCACCCCCAGGGTCCTGTCACTGTCACCCCCACCCCGTCACCCCACCCCTGCCCCCCTTCTTGCACCCCCACATCACCCCCACCCCCCCAGTGTCACCCCTGTCCCATGGCTCACCATGTCCCACCTTGTCCCCTCACCCCCATGCCCCCCCCCCGCCACGTGCCCCTGTCCCCGCAGCCGTCCCCTGGGGACCCCCCCTGGGAACCCCCCGGGGAATCCCCAGGGGCCACCCATGATGGGGGGGGGGGACACACGGGGGGGGAACCCAACCATGTGGCACCCATGGGTGCAGCAGGAGCCGTGGCCACCACGGGGTGGGGGACACGGTGGGGCTGGGGTCCTCGCCACGGGGGTACCGAGGAGGGTGGCACCTCGCTTTTGGGGGGGGGGCTGGGTTTTGGGTTTTGGGTGCTGGGGTTGGGGGGGGGGGTTGGGGACACGGGGACGTTGCGGCGGTGGCCCTGCCACCCGTTCCGGAGGCAGGCGGTGGCGCGGGGCCGAGGTTTGTTTGTTGTTTTGGTGGAGCCTCCAAGGAGACGGGACGGGGGCAGGCGCCAGCCACCGGCCCTCCCCGCCCCGCCGGGGCCACCACGGGGCCGCCGTGTCCCCGCGGGGGCTGTGGCCCCCCCCTCATGGCTGTCCCCTTGCCACCGTAGCCAGGATGTGTCACCACCACCGTGGCCACCACCACCACCACGGTCCCCCCCGTGCCACCGCGGTTGGCTTGCGCCCTGGCTGCACGCGTGGCCCTGTGCCATCGCGGCCACCTCGTCCCCACCACGGTCCCTATGTCCCCACCGTGTCCCCACCACAGCCACTGTCACCCTGAGCCACCACGGCCACCGCGTCCCCACCGCAGCCATGTCACAGCTTACCACGGCCACCGTCTTCCCCACCACAAGCTCCGTGTCCTCTGCCACCACGGCCCCCACCACGGCCACCCCATGGCCACCTTGTCCCCACCACAGCCACTTTGTCCCCCCACGGCCACCCCATGGCCACGCTGTCCCCACCACGGCCACCACAGCCCCCGTGTCCCCTGCCACCATAGCTCTGTCCCCTCACCCCATCCCCACCCTGTCCCCACCTTGGCCACCGTGTCCGTGCCACGGCCCCGTGCCCACCGCCACGACCCCCGTGTCCCTGCCACCACGGTCCCCATGTCCCTAATCCACCCCCCCCATCCCCATTACAACCCCCCCATCCCCATTACACCCCCCCTGTCCCCATTACACCCCCCCTGACCCCAATACAACCCCCCCACGGCCACCCCGTGGCCACCCCGGTCCCGATCCCGGTGCCGGTCCCGGTCCCTTTGCCGGTGCCGGTGCCGGTGCCGGTGCCCCCGGGGCGGGGCGGCTCTGCCCGGGGCTCGGTGGCGGCGCTGCCCCGTTCCCGGCCCTGCGGACCCGCCCCGGGAGCGGGCGGTCCCGGGCCGCCCCCGGCCGCGCTGACATCAGCCGTGAAAAGGGCGCGGGCGGCGGCATCCGCCACTGCCGCACCGGGACCGCGGGATCGGCACCGCAGGTAGGGCACCGGGCACCGGGCACCGGGCACCGGGTACCGGGCGGCGCCCTCGGGCTCAAACCGGGCGGCAGGTGGGGACGGGGATAAAAGGGATGGGGATAGGGAACGGCACCGGGATCGGGACCGGCTCCGTTTGCGCTGTCCTAAAATGGCCGGGGCCGCCCCGTCCCGGTGCCCCCGGGGCTGTCCCGGTGCCCCCGCCCCCGGTAACGGCCCCGGGGGAGCCGCCGGGACTCGCGGCCGCGCCCGGGAAACGGGAGCCGGGTGCGGCTTCCGGCCCCGCTGCCCCCGGGGGGGGGTGTTTGGGAGGGGGGGGGACCGGGACCGTGCCGGGGCTGTGGTCGCCAAACCGGGACAGAGCCCCCTCCCCTCCCCGCTGCTCCCGGTCCCCGCCCCGGTGCCCCCCGCGCCGTGCCCGTGGGGTCCCCCCGGGTGTCCCCTCCCTCCCTGGTGGCCGCGGGGTCCCCGCGGTGGCCGTGTCCCAGCCGAGGGTCCCCTCCCTGCTGGCCCCGGGGGGCGAGGGGGGTCTTTGGAGACCCCAGGGTGGTCGTGCCCGGGGTCCCGTCCCCTCCCCGCTGCCCTCGGGGGTCCCTAGGGTGGCTGCGTGCTCCCTGGCGGTCCCCTCCCCATCGGCCCCGGGGGGTCCCCTGAGGTCCCCAGGGTGGCCTTGTCCCCGCTGGGCTGGGCAAAGCCCCCTCCCCACTGGCCCCGGGGGGGGGGTCTCTGGGGTCACCAGTGCAGCCGCACCCCCCCCCCGGGACCCCCACCCCACGATGCCCGGAGGGTCCCCAAGGTTCCCACATCCCCAGGGGCTTTGGGCACGGTCCCCTCCCCGCCACCCCCCTGGGGTGACTCCGGGGGTCCCCAAAACCGGGCGCAAGCCCCCGCGCGGTCCCCAGGGCGGCCGCGCCGCAGCTGGGCTGGGTCCGGCCCTCCCTCCCCTCCCGCCTGGGCAAGCCCCAGCTGTGTCGGGAAATCAGCGCTGTCTGCACCAATTTCAGCTCCTCTTTTGTTTCCCAACCCGCTTGGCCCCCGGCCGGGCGCTCCCAGGCCCCGGGGAAGCGACTTTCACCCCCCCCCCCCCCCCCCCTCCCTCCCCGCCGGCGCTGGCTGCGCCCCAGCCCCACGCCCCGGCGGCCACGGGGAGCTCGCTTGGCCACGGGTGGCTTTGGGGCACCCCCGTGGTTTTGGGGTTCCCTCGAGGCTTTAGGGTGCCCCGGCGCTCATCGGTGGTCTCAGGGTGGTCGCGGTGCGGAGGTTTTGCACCGACCCCCGGCTGCTTCCCTACTTTTTGGGTTTTTTTTTGCTTTTCGTCCCGCTGAACCAGGGCGGTTTCGCCCCTTGGGGACACGAGCACCGAAGCTGGGGGCACGCGAGGGACGGGGTCCGGGCTGAGCCCACCCCAAGGGAGCAGCGGGGACCCTCGCCCCCAGAGCAGGAGCGGGTGCAGGGGGCGACGCGTGGCCCCATGTGCCCCTCACGTGGGTGGAGGGCGTCGGGAGCACCCCGGGGTGGGGAGCACCCCAACCGCGCGGCGCTGCTCGGCACAGTGTCTTGCACAACCGCCCCACGTGGGTGGCACCGGGCACGGGGACGCTGTCACCGGCACCCACCCGTGGGGGACCACCGGGCTCCGGTTGCTCTGCCGGGGTGGGGACGCAGCCCCGGAGCTGGGGGAGTTGGGGGGGGGCAGGATGAGGCCATCGCCCACGCCCCGTGGAGCTGGAGCCTGAGCTCGGTGGGCCGGGAGCTGGGCACGGCGTCAGGCTGAGGCGATGGGCGCCGTTCCCGGGGTGGCGTGGGGCTCCCGGGCCGGTCCCGGATCTGGCACCCGTCCCGTACAAACGGGGCGAGCTTCGCAAACAAGCTCCGACCGGCAGCGAGCTCCTGCCAAGTCCACGCCTCGGCGGGGCCAAGCCGCTGGGATGAGGATGCTCGGGTAGCCGGGGGGGGGCCCTTGGGTGGGCACGGCGCAGCAGCACCGCGGGGGCTTCCTTTTGGCTAGCATGGGGGGCACCGGGAGGTCCCCAAGGTGCATGGAGCGTGCACCCCAGCCCCAGGAGGGAGCCGAGCAGGAAGCAGGGAGGGGAGGGCAGCACCCAGGCAGCGCCTGGCACGGGTGATAAGGCTCCGTGCCGGACATCCAGCGAGCCTGGCCGGGCAGGATGCGGCCCCTGCGGCCAGCTCGGGCACTGCCACATCGCCGGGAGGTCCCCGTGTCACCCTGCGTCCCCAAGGCGCTGCAGCCACGGGGTTAGCCGGGGCTGACGGGGGGGTTCCCGGTGTGTCCTGCAGACCCCCCAGCCGTCGGCATGGCCAACCGGGGACCGTCGTACGGGCTGAGCCGGGAGGTGCAGCAGAAAATCGACCGGCAGTACGACCCCGAGCTGGAGCAGGTGCTGGTGCGCTGGATGATGGGGCAGTGCGGCGGTGACATCCCGCAACCCGCGCCCGGCCGCGACGGCTTCCAGCAGTGGCTCAAGGACGGCACCGTGAGTCCCCGGGGAGGGGTCACCGGGTACTCGGTGGGGTCGGGGAGGAGCGGTGTCACCTCCCTTGACCCCCCCCCGCATGTCCCCGCAGGTGCTGTGCCGGCTCATCAACAGCCTGTACCCGCGGGGCCAGGGGCCGGTGGCCAAAATCCAGGCGTCCACCATGGCCTTCAAGCAGATGGAGCAAATCTCGCAGTTCCTGCAGGCGGCCGAGCGCTACGGCATCGCCGCCACCGACATCTTCCAGACGGTTGACCTGTGGGAAGGTGAGGGGCCGGGATGGGATGGGTTGGGGTGGGGGGACACACGCGGGACCCCGTTGTCCCCGAGGGACCGGTGACAACCCCGCGGTGGCACCCGGCAGGGAAGAACATGGCATGCGTGCAGAGGACCCTGATGAACCTGGGCAGCCTGGCGGTGGCCAAGGGCGACGGGCTCTTCGTGGGAGACCCCAACTGGTTCCCCAAGTAGGTAGAGGGCTGGGTGGGCTGGGGGGGGGGGGTGGTGGGTGGGTGGGCACCCAGGGGGCCGTGACACCCGCGGTGCCCGCAGGAAATCCCAGGAGAACCGGCGCGTCTTCTCCGAGGACAAGCTGAAGGAGGGGCAGAACGTCATCGGGCTGCAGATGGGCACCAACCGGGGCGCCTCGCAGGCGGGCATGACGGGCTACGGCATGCCCCGCCAGATCCTCTGAGACCCCCCCCCCGCAGCATCCTGCCCCCCCCCCCCCCCAGCCACCCAAAAGGGTCTCCCGGTGCTGGGGGGGGGGTCCCCAACCCGCCTCGCCCCTCCCCGTGGACCAACAACCGGCTACTGGGGCCGTGCCCCCCCCCCCCCGCCCTCCCCAACGCCCGGGGTCGCGGCTCGCCCGCCTGCCAGTATTTCCAGGACCAAAGTTTCGAGTTTTTATAATTATTATTTCGCTCCCGGGGGGCAAGGGGGGGGCGGTTGCGCTGGCCCCCTGCCCCCCACCGCTGTGCCTTGGGGGCCGTGCTGGGGAGAGCCCCCCCCCCCAGCTCACCCCAATAAACGGCCCCCCTCTTGTTTCCAGTGTGTGGGTCAGTGTGGTTGGGGACCTGGGGGGGGGTCTTTTGGGGGGGGGGGACACGAGGCCAAAACTGAAGGGGAGGGGAGACCCCAGGGGTTTGGGGGTGGACCCTGTATGGGGGGGACACCCGGGGGGGGGGCTCACCCTGGTGTGGACACCCTATGGGGGGGGGGCAGCAGAGGGGTCCCCAATGTATGGGGGGGGCAGAGGGGACCCTGACCTGGAGGGGGGGGCAGCAGAGGGGACCCCAGCCCAGATATTAGTGGGGGGGGGTCCCCAACCCCAGGGGGTGCTGGAGGGGACCCCAGCCTGGGGGGTGGCCGGGGGGCATACCCCAACCCGGGGGTCGGTGCCCCCCCCCCCCAAACCTCGCAGCACGTGGCGGTGCCAACCCACGTGGAGGGGCGGGGCCACGGGCGGGGGGGCGGGGCTAGCGGCGAGGGGCGGGGCAGGCGCCGCTGACGTCATTCTGGCGCGGCGGGGCCGCGTGGACGCGGGACGGGGGGGCGAGGGGGTGGGGGGGGTCAGGGCACGGGTGGGTGAGGGACACGGGGGGGGCACGAGTGGGGAGGGGGACACGCGGGGACACGGCGACCCACGAACGCGCGTGGGTGTGAGGTTTTCCCCCCTCCCCCCCAAAAAAAAACCACAGAGGCTGCTCCCGATGCCTGGAGCGCCCCCCCCCCGCTCCGGCTTCGGCCCCGCCCGCGCGGCGTTACCGGGAGAACGCGGGGGGGGGGGGCGGGGGGGGCCGTTACCGGGGCGACCGGCGGCCGCCGAGCGGAGCGCGATGGTGAGCGCGGGTGGGGCGCCGGGACCCCCCCGGTAACATCCCCCCGGTAACCCCCCCTCATAACCCCCTCCTGGTACCCCCAACCCCAGTAAACCCCGCCCTTGGTATCCCCTTTTTCGGTTACCCCCTCCCGGTAATTCCCTCCCGGTAAACTCCTCTCCGGTGACCCCCCCACCGGTAGCCCCCCCCAACCCCCCCGGTAACCCCACTCCCCCCCCCAGCCCCGCAGCCGGTACCGGTGTCGGGCCCGGAGCACCGAGGTGGATGAGACGCTGTTCGGGGAGAGCCGGGTAATTGGGGGGGGGGGGCACAACCCCGGGAGGGGGGCACAGCTGGGGGCTGGGGGCACAGCTCTGGGTTTGGGGACACAGCCCTTGGGGACACAAACCCTATTTTGGGGACACAACCCTTACTTTGGGGACACAACCCCTGGTTTGGGGACACAACCCTGGGCTGGGGGCACAACCTGGGGTTGGGGACACAAAGCCCCTGGGGACACAAATCCTGGGGCTGGGGGCACAAATCCCTCATTTGGGGACACAACCCCTGCTTTGGGGACAAAACCCCAGTCTGGAAACACACCCAAGCAGGGGCCCTTCCCCCACTGGGGAGCAAAACTCCCCCCCCACCCCCAGCTGCACCGGGGGGGGGGCTGGGGGCACCTTTCGGGGCGTCCTTCGCCCTCCCCTCCTCTCCCCCGTTGTTTATCAGCCGGGGTTTATGGCGCCCACGCCTTGTGCCCCGCGCTCCTTCCCGGCCCCGCTCTTATCTGCGGAGCCCGCGCGGCTGCCAAAACTCCTGGGGCTTTTCGGGGGAGAGGAAGGAAACGGGCTGTGACGTGGGGGGAGCTGGCGTGGGGCAGGACGGCAGCGCCGCGGCCCCCCCCGGGCGACTTCAGGGCGATATAAAAATGGGGTGGTGATATAAAAATGGGGTGGTGATATAAAAATGGGGTGGTGATATAAAAATAGGGTGGCGATATAAAAATGTGAGGCTCCCGGGGTGGCTTCCCCGAGCCCAACCCCGGCCTCGCCCGAGGAGTTCTCCTGGCCCCAAGGCTAAGAGGGCCGGTGGCGGTGATTGACGCCGTTATCGTTTTTGGCACGGGCGTTTCGGGGCCAAACCCCGTAATTCAACAGCTCCCCGATGGGAGGCTGCTTGGTGCCGCTGGGAACCCGAGCGCACGCAGTCAGGGTGCCGCTGACCCCCCCCCCCCCCCCGGGGCTGGCATGGAGCTGAGCCCACCCGGGTGGGTGCCCCCACTCACCAGCAGCAGCAGAGCCAGGATTTGGGGCAATCAGAGCCATAAAATGGGAATTTTGGTGTTTTATAAACATTGGCAGTGAGATGCCGACACCCGGGGGGGATTTGGGCACAGAGCCCGTGCCCGCGGTTGTGCTCCCGGGAGCAGGTCTGATTTTGGGATGCTGCACCTTGCACCCATCCCCTCCCCGGGGTATGTCCCACTGTGTCACTCCAGGAGGCATCTCCTGCTCCAAAAATTGGGGTCGAGCCCCTTTGGGGGGGTTTAAGGTCGTGCAGACCCATGCGTGCTGCGGGTACCCGCGTCCCTCCCCAGCCAGAGGTGGTGCATGGGGAGAGGGGCTTCGTGTGCCCGGCTCCGGGGGTGCTTCTGCACCCACCCATGCTCAGGGAAGGGTGGAGCGGGGTCCCCGGCACCCCAGCAGTGGGTGACACCTCACTAGGTGGCACTGTCAGCTCGAGCAAAGGGACCTGTGCCACTCGGGCTGCTTTGTGGCCAGGAGCCGGCACCGGTTCCAGTCACGCTGCGGAGCCAGACCTTGAGTTGGCCCCTCTGGGACCCTGCTGCGAGTTTGGGTCAGTTTGGGGGAATTTCTGCCCTTCCTGCTCCTGCCATCACCCACGGTGCTTGGCAGGACGGCGGAGCAGGGCCGTGCCCTGGGCTACCTGAGCTGCCCAGGGGCAGGGGCTCTGAGCTGGGGCTGCTCGGCCAGGAGGAGAGGAGGCTCGGGGGGGCTCCCACCTGTGTCCAATGGACCCTGTGGGGTGGTACAGAGGACATCGGGCTCCTGCCAGTGATGCCCAGAGGCAGGACACGAGGCCCTGGGCAAAACCCAGAGCCCAGGAGGCTCTGCTGGGACAGCGGGAAGCACTGGGGGGGCCGGGTGGGTGATGGAGCCTTGGCACCGGTACCCAGTGGCTGCTCCAGGAGCCATCCGGACACGGTGCTGGGCAGTGCTGGGACCAGGTGGCCCCCGCGGTGCCTTCCAACCTCATCCACCCCGCGTGTTTTCACCTCTCCCCGTGGCACAGAAGCCTCTCCCTTGCCCAAAATCTTGGCGGTGGGGCTGGGCTTTGTCAGGGAGCATCAGGGGCGCTCCCCGATGTGCTGGCTCAGGGTTGGGACATGTCCCAGAGCTGGGGACGGAGACGGGTAGGGTCTGGTGGCAGGCAGGCCGGGGGGGAACGCCGTCCTTCCTTGCAGAACCTGCAGCAGTCGCACCCCAGCACCCCCATCGTCATCCTCCGGGATGTCCAGAGCGCCCCAAAAACGGTGCCGTCTGGCGAGCACAAGCCCGAGACCATCCGCCTCATCACCAAGGACTTCATCCGCGACCTCGTGTAAGTCCCCTGGGCTGCCCTTGGTGAGACACCCACCCCCCCGCACCCACCAAACGCTCCCCCCGACCCCGTGCCCAAAATCCCCGTGACGGAGGCAGTGTCGCCCGCTGGCCGTGCGCGGCGCAGGGCCGTGCGTTTCTCCACAGGGATGTTTTATAAGCGAGGCTGAACTGTAAGAACCCCGGCCTTAATTACTACGCCTCGTTAAAAGCCTGCAGCGCACGGACAAGAATAGTGCCATTATCCCAGCCAAATCTAATTTAGCCTAATTTTGACCTTCCGAAATTTCCCCTGCAGTTGGAGCTGGCTCCGCCGCTCGCCTTTGCTTCCTGTTTTGAACCAGTGCGTAATGCTCTTGCACCCTATAAAACGTGACAGCAGCCCCACAGACGGTTTGGGCTTGGGTTTTATGGAGCTTGCGATGGTGCAGAGGCACCGGTTCAGGCTCTCGGGGCTGGTGCCCAATTTTACACGCTCGGGTTCTTTTATGGCCAACCTGACAAAGCCGAGGGCCAGTTTCCAGATGTGTGGCACGGCCGCAGCTCCAGCCAAAGCTGCTGGAAACTCTTTGTGCCAGTTTCATTCCTGAAAATCAGGCCCTAGACATCTCAGGTCAGTCACCCAAACAGTGAGACAGCTCAAGCAGTGGTCACTGTGTCATTACATTTATTAGGGCCGTTGTGGCCATTACCCATTCTTTCAAGCGTCCTGGAATCCGATGTTGTGATGCAGCTCTCGAGCGATTATTATGCAGGTATCTGTTCATATTCACCTGGGTGGATGAAAGGTGACACATAATAATAATGACTAAATTCTTAGTCCTGAGCATCTTCAAAGTGCTGCCTGCATTTGGGTAATGCACGCTCCCACACCGCACGCGTCACCATGGTACCTGAGTAATGCGCGGCGTAATTAACTCCTTACCCCTCGCGTGGAAAGCAGCCCCGTGTTATTATCCACATTTTTACACACGGGGAAATGGGGGCACCCGGAGCTTCGGCGATTTCCTCTAAGCCACAGCCTGAGTCACGGGCAGGGTTCGTGGCTCGCTGCGTGAGGCTGCTCCGCAGCTGGAGGGGCACCTGGCAGCGCTGGGAGGGGACCCGGCCCCGGCGCTTCCTCCTCTCGTGCTGGGCGAATTCCTGGGGCAGAGGAGCCAAGCCCAGGCTGTGCCGAGTGTCCTCAAACACAGCCAAAAGGCAGCTGCTGCTCCCCAAAGCGGAGCCTTCGAGCCAGCGCTCGGGACCAGCGACGGTCAGGGATGAGCAGGACGCCCCACTGGAAAAAAGGGGTCGGGGCAGCGGTGACACTTTCCCCAAATGACAGCCCGGTCGGCTTGGCCTGAAATATTCCTGGCGTTGTTTGGTGGGGACTGGCCGGGCACGTGCTGGAGGTTTGGGTGTTTTCCCGGGTGGACCCTGCCCTGCTGCACATCCTGTTCCCCGCGCACGGCCGCAGCTTTCACTGCACTTTCTGTTCCTCTCTTTCCCCCCCCCTGACCGGGAGAACTGGGGCCACTGGGGAAGCCACAGCCCGAGTGCTTCCTGCATTGCTCGGGGGTGACTCCTGCCCCCGCACAGCCCGAGCAGCTCCCAGTGCCAGGCCGGGAGGGCACGGAGGGGGCTGAAGGATGCTCGGTGCCAGTGACACCCCTTTTCCGTGCCCTTCTCCACCAGCGTCCCCGTGGAGAACCCGGCAGCATCCCTCATCATCAGCCAGGAGGATTTCCAGCGGATCAAAGAAGCGTCCCGAGTCCTGAGCAAGGAGGAGCGCGAGGCCAAGCTGCTGGCCCTCAAGGCGGAGAAGGAAGCCGTTCTCGTAGGCATTTCCCATCTTGCAGGCAGGGCTGCGGGCAGAGGGGGGTGCACCCAGCCGGAGCCACTCGGGGACCACCACCCTCACCCCGTGCCACCCACGTCTTGGCACACACAGGGGGGCAAACCTCAGCTCTCCCTGACCCCCCCAGTCCAGGAGTGGGGTCCCCAGCGTTGCCTGCTCCATGGCTGGGGAAGCAATCCCACCCCAGTCAGGGGGTGCCCCCCTCCAGAGGGGCACGGGAGGGTCTCAGCTCGCCCCCCTGTCCCCCGCAGGAGGCGGTGAGCGAGCGCAAGGCAGCGGCGAAGCAGCGAGCCGCGCTGCAGCAGCAGAAGGGCAAACTGAGCGACCTGGAGGAGGAGGCGAAGGAGCGGGCTCAGTACCTGCTGCAGCGGGCGAGCAGGATGCGCATGGAGCAGGAGGACGAGATCAAGGAGTTCAGCGAGGTGCGGCCGCGGGCTGCCCGTCCGCCCCCGGCACCGCACGCACCCAACGTGGAGAGGCAACGGGGGGGGCCCCCAGACCCTCCCCAACCACCCCACGGCACGGCCAGGACGAGCCCTGTGCCCTGCTCCGCATGGTGCCGCCCGGGGTCGTCCCCTCCTTCCCTCTTCCATGTCCATGGTTGTCCATCTGTCTGTCCGTCTGTCCCTCCGTCCGTCTGTCCCACGCCGAGCTGTTGTCCCCGCAGCTGATCCTCGGGGCCAAGTGCCACATGGTGCGCGACACGCAGATCCTGGAGAAGCAGCTGGTGGCGAAGGAGCTGGAGGAGGAGGAGAGGCGGCTGGACGAGATGATGGAGGTGGAGAGGCAGAAGGCCAACGAGATGCAGGAGGAGCTGGAGCGCCGGAGGAAGCAGGAGCTGATCAGGCGAGCAGGGGGGGCCCTCACCTCGTGCCGGCACCGGGAGCCCCTCACCTGGAGCAAAAAGGATTAGGGGAAGAGTCCATAAAGGTGATCCAGAGCCTGGAGCATCCCCTGTGAGGAGAGGCTGAGGGACCTGGGTCTGGTCAGCCTGGAGAAGAGGAGACTGAGAGGGGATCTCATCAATGTGTATAAATACCTGAGGGGTGGCAGGCAGAGGGGTTTGGCCAACCTCTTCTCAGTGGTTTGTGGGGACAGGACAAGGGGCAATGGCCACAAAATGGGGCCCAGGAAGTTTTACACCAACTTCTTGGTGTAAAACTTCTATGATTCTATGGTTCTTCCCAGTAAGGGTGATGGAGCACTGGGACAGGCTGCCCAGGAAGGCTGTGGGGTCTCCTCTGGAGATATTTGAGACCCGTCTGGACGCCTCCCTGGGCAACCTGCTCTAGGGAACCCACTTTGGCAGGGGGTTGGACCTCGAGGTTCCTTCCAACCCCTACAATTTGGTGTTTCTGTGCTGTCCACCAGCCCCGCACCGCAGCTCAGCACCCCCAGAACCCCCTCCTGCTGCCCGTGCCGGTGTCACCGCTCCAGGGCACGGGGCTGAGCTTGGGGGGGGGGACCTCTCCTTGCAGGGGGAGGCAGGAGCTGGTGAAGCAGATAGAGAAGAACGCGGAGGAGCGGGCGCTGCGAGCCGAGCAGCGGGACCAGGAGACGCGGGAGATGCTGCAGCACCTGGAGCAGCTGAAGCTGGAGGACCAGAAGGTCAGCGGGCAGAAAACATCTGGGGGGGCACAGGGGGGCTGGAGGGAGATCCCTCACCTCGCTGGAAGGGTGTCGAGACCCGGGGTGGGGAGAAAACAGGCGGCAGAATTAAGGCCCTGGTCTCTTGGGGAGGCTGAAACATCCTCAGAAATAACCCCAAGCCATGGAGCCCTCCTCCCCCCGAGGGGAGGCTCTGGTCCCACCGCCCCTCAGCCCCTCGGCCCCGCTTGCAGGACTTGGAGCGGAGGCAGGAGCAACAGAAGAAAATCCAGGCGGAGATCAAACGCATCAACGACGAGAACCAGAGGTACAAGGAGGAGCAGCTGCGGCAGGAGAGGCTGGCAGACGAGAAGATACTCGAGTACCAGAGGCAGAAAATGGTAGTGGGACACGGCGCGGGCAGGGGCTCGGTAGGGGCACCCCAAGAGCTGCCCCGAGGCTGTGTCCCAAGTAGGAGCGGGAGGCCGAGTTTGAAGCTGAGCAGGAGAGGATCCGTCAGGAGAAGGAGAAGGAGACGGCGCGCTTGAGGGCCATGCAAGAAAGGGCCCAGGACCACCGGGCAGAGCAGGTGAGCGGCTGTGTGGGGTGCCGCCGCGCTGCCTCCCCTCCCCAACACCACCACAGCGAGGTTGGAGATGGAGGTGGGGGCTCTGCAGGGTCCCTGCAGCTCCTGGAGCGAACAACAGAACCACGGCCGAGCCCTCCCAACCCTTTTGGTCCCCCCGATGTCACCGCTGTCCCCCCCCGGGCAGGACGCGCTGCGGGCCAAGCGCAGCCAGGAGGCGGCCGAGCGGGAGTGGAGGCGCAAGGAGCAGGAGGCGGCGCGGCGGAAAGCCGAGCTGGAGGAGCAGCTGAAGCGGAGCCGCTTGGATCAGATCGCCGCGCGGGAGCACCGCATGGGCGTGCAGGTGCAGCAGGACCGCGACGAGTTCGAGCGCATCCTCAGGTGGTGATGGCAAGGGGGCGAGGGTGCCAAAAAGCCCACGCGGGTGGGGGAGCGGAGCACAGGAGGAAGGGGGCTTCTCACCCGCAGGGCCCAGCAGGAGCAGATGGAGAAGGAGAAGGCGGAGGCGGCGCGGAAGGCGGCCCTGCAGCGCGCCCACGCCGGCGACGTCCGGCGCCAGATGCAGGAGTGGCGGCAGCGGCGGGCGCAGGAGCGGGCGGCTGCCTTCGAGGAGTTCCAGCGGCTGCAGGAGGAGGCCCGGCGGCGCAGCCAGCGCATCACCGAGCTCAAGGAGAAGAAGATGCAGGAGCTCAGGTGCTGCTCCATCAGCGCCTGCTCGCTCCCCGCTTCCCCACACGTCCCCAAATCCCGTCCCCACTTCCCACCGTGCCCCGACCCCCTGAGCCACCACCCCGCTGGCTCCTCTCCGTCCCCTCCAGATGGGCCCTGCTCCGAGGCCGTGGTCCTGGCGTGGCACGGGGTGCCTGAGGTTTTCTTTCCTCCGCAGAGCCGCCGGCATCCCCGAGAAGTACTGCGCCCAGGTGGAGCGGAGGGGTTTGAACCGGGCAGGCGCAGCCCCCGGGCAGGCTCAGCCCCACGGGGAGCAGAGCGAGGAGCAGAGCAAGGAGCAGAGCGCTGCCCTGCCAGCAGTGGGGGAGCTGGGGTCTGCTTAGGCAGAATTTTTTACAAAAAGGTGTTTGTGGAGCAGCCAGCATCGTCCGTCCTTCTCTTGCTTCGCACGTGCAGGCCAGGGGCTGGGGTGGTTCAAATGCCCCTTGGCTGATTTGTCCCCTCCCCGGGATGGAGATCGCCCCTCGCCCACCTCCCCACCCCTGCTGGGGGATGCCAGAGTTGGACCGTGTCCGTGGAGGGGTTGGGAGCGTCCCCAGCCCCTGGGCTCTTCCCGGGGGGCTCAGGGGGGTCCCCGTGTGCCTTGTTTTCGGCACACAGCCCAGCCCTGGCTGCCCGTGGGTGCGGGGCCGTCCCGGTCACCGCTGCTGCATCCGCCCTGGAAGTGGCACTGCCTCACCGAGGTGTCACCGCGAGGCCCTGTGGCAGTGGCCTTCTGCAGGGACACAGCAAAGAGACCGGAGCGTGATGCAAACGTTAAAAAAAAAACAAACAACCAAAAAAAAAAAACCATTTGGACAGGGACTGGCAGCTTCAGAGGGCTGGGATCCCATAGGAGTGGCTCTGATTAATTGTCCGAGCAGCCGAAAAAAATAAGGAGAGCTGGCACAGGCGAGACTGCCCAGGGCAGGGAGATGGCACGGGACACCAGTGCCACCCCTTACCAGCACCGGGGCTGGGTAAAGAGGGAGCAGGAAGGGGCCGTGGCCTCTTCTTCTCCCTTCCCCATCTCCTCCAGCAGCCGTGTCCCCTGGTGGGGACAGAGCCAGGCTCTGAGACCCTTTGGGGACAGTTGGGCAACCCCAGGACCTGGCCACCGAGCTCCCCGGTTCCGTGGGGTTTTGGCACGGAGAGGACCCGCGGTGCTCAGCGCCAGGCTGTCCTGCCCACGCCGCCGTCCCCGGTGGCCACCTCTGGCCGTGTCACTCCCGGTCATTGCCTTGGCCAAGGAGTCACAGCCTTGTTCTAGGCCAGGCTCAGCCCCAAGGGTTTCCAAGCCACCACGCCGAGGGGACCGTGACCACCGGCGGGGGCCAGCCGGGGTGGAGCAGGCTCCCCACCCTTCCTGCACGAGCGGGGCTGCGAGGAATGCGGGAGTCACCGGCTGGGGAGCCAGCGCCGCGCCGGCACCGAGCCCCGAGCCGGGTGAGCCACGGCCCCGTCACAGCGGGGACGGCCCCGGCAGTAAGGGGGGGGGACGGGGACCCAACCCCTCGCCCCCTCGGTGTCGCCCCGGGGCTTGGCCACGGCCCCCAAATCACAGACGCGGCACAGCACGTGCCCGCAATTCCCGGCGCGAGGCCACCAAGGGTTAACTGGCAGCGGGGAGCCGGGTTTGGGGCCAGTAAATGGAGCAGCTCATGGCCTCGGGGAGCGTTTGGGACCGGCTGGGAGGTGCTGCCAGGCCGGCTCGGGCAGTGGCGGGGTGGAAAGCACCAGCGGAGGCCGAGCTGTGCCGCGGGGCAGCGCTGGGCACTGACCGGAGCTGCCCCGCCTGGGGATGGGGACGTGGGTGCAGAGTGGTCCCAACTTGGGGGGTCCCAAAGGGCTGAGCAGCCCCCGAGGGGCTTCTGCCACCTCCGGAGCATCCCAGTCCCCAGGTCCTGCGCCCAGTGCGGAGCAGCCCGGTCCCTGTCGCTGTCTCCTGCTCAAGAGCATCCCTGACCCCAGCTCCTTTGGCCACCTCCGAGCATCCCTGTCCCCAATCCTCCATCCCCACTGCAGCGCGTCCCTGTCCCCAAATCCCCCGTCCTCCTGCAGCGCATCCTTGTCCCCAGCTCCTGCCCTCAGACCCCGGCAGCCTTCATCCCCTCTCTTCCTCCCCTCCAGCTCCCCAAGTCGCCTCGCTTGGTGCTGCACGTCCCCCGCTCAGAGCATGGCCTGGCCGTGCTGTCCCTGTGCCCCGATGTCCCCATGTCCCCAGCTGTGACCTGGGACACCGCATCCCCCCAGTGCCACCAGCACCAGCGGGGGTCTCGGTGGGCACCACGGTCCCCGCGTGCCCGCGGCGTCCCCGTGCCCGCTCACTGAGGGGGCAGGACTGGAGGAGGGATCTGCAGGAGCTTTAAGCCCATGGTCAAACCACACCTTTAAGCTCCTGCAATTGCCCTGAGTCCTGCTCCAGCACCAAAAGCCTTTTGGGACCGGCGTGGGGCCAAGGCGGCATCGCCATGGAGTTGCGGTGCTCGGCCACGCTCGGGATGCTCCCGAAGGGTCCCGGGTGGATTTTTCCCACTGGCCACGCTCATCCCAGAGCCGCCCACCCCAGGGTGCCGGCCACTTTGGGTCTGCAGCCCCCAAACCCTGCCCGATTCCTCCAAATGGGTGCCCTGGAGCATGCCGGTGCCCCCAGCCCCCCGATGCTGCAGCCCCCAGCCCAATTCTGGCTGGATGGGAGCCCGTAGCATGGCAGCGCTTAATTAGCAGGTAGGGAGTGGAGCAGGGCGGCATCGCTCACGCACAGCTTGGAGCCACTCAGTCATCCCAAAGGCATCCGCCCCACAGGGAGGAGCGCCCCGGCCCAGCATGTAAAAGCGGCCCCGCACGGCCGGGCTGCTTCGTCGCCTCGGAGCCTCCTCTGCTCCCTCTGCTCCTCCTCACCGCCCGGCACGGCTGCAGCGTCATGGCAGGGCACGGCGCCGGCCTGCTCCTGCTCCTGGGTCTCATGCCAGGTAGGCGCCGCCGCTCCCTGCGCTCCTGCGGAGATGCCACCCAGGATGGAGGGGAGGATGCCTGGCCACGGGGCACCCAAGGGTGCCAGGGCGGGTGCACCCCGCGGGCAG
The DNA here is from genome assembly GCF_963932015.1 of Anas acuta. Classification (NCBI taxonomy): domain Eukaryota; kingdom Metazoa; phylum Chordata; class Aves; order Anseriformes; family Anatidae; genus Anas; species Anas acuta. The sequence goes on along the minus strand of NC_089006.1, from coordinate 942,807 downwards.
CAGAGCGCCAGCATCAGGAGCCGGATGCGTCCTGACACCCTTTGGCCACGCCGTGTCCGAAGGCAGGCGGGTGGCACGGAGCCCACCGTGGCACTTTGTCCCCAAAGGCTGCCAGCACCCGTGGGTGCTCAGTCCCACCGGGACACCCAGCCCCCGTGGGTGTTAAAACCCCAGCAGATAGGTCCGTGCCCCTGTGGGTCGGGTGCTGCAGGGGTGCCGTGGGGTGCTGTGGGATGCCGGGGGGTGCCGTGGGGTGCCGGAGCGCGGTGCCCAGGCGCTGCCCACCCGGTGCCACGGTGCCTTTCTCTCCCCAGCTCTCCTCCTGGCCGTAAGGATCAACAGCAAGGGCCGGGAGGTTCTGTACCTGGCCAAGGGTGACTCCGTGAAGCTGGGCTGCCCCTACGTCCTCGAGCCTGAAGACAACGGTCCCCAGGGCGTGGGGATCGAGTGGATCCAGATCACGCCCGAGCGGACCGGCCCAGAGAATGTGGTGAGTGACCCCCGGCCACGGAGGGCTCCAGCTCCGGGTGGGGCTGTTCGGCTGCTGCCCCCGTCCCATGGGGGTGCGGAGGGCAGGAGGGATGGGGCAGGAGGGGTGGAGGAAAGCTGGAGGAGGAAGGATGGAGCTGGAGGGATGGAGCAGGAGAGATGGATAAAGCGAGCTGGGGTAGGAAAGATGGAAAAAGATGGAGGGACGGAGCAGGCATTCAGGAAGAAGCGGGACATTCGGGGACGAGCAGGAAAGGCAGGGACAAGCAGGACATTCGGGGACAAGCAGGACAGGCAGGGCAGGCAGGGTCTGGCAGAGCAGGGGAGGACCAGGCAGGACAGGCAGGGCTGCAGCAGCATCGTGCGAGGAGCAGGCAGGGCAGGAGCAGGCAGCGCCGTTCCCTCCCCTTTTCTACCCCCTCGGGGGGTTCCCCCTGCCCATCCTCACCTCCGCGTGTCCCCCCCCCCAGTTCCTGTCCTACCACGACCACCACGTCAACTACGGCAGCGGCTCGGGGCTGCAGGACAGGGTGGCCTTCGTGCAGAACGACCCGGGGCAGCACGACGCCTCCATCCGCCTGGCCGACCTGCAGGTCTCCGACACCGGCACCTACCAGTGCCGGGTGAAGAAAAACACCGTGGCGGTGCACGAGGTCATCGTCACCGTGCAAGGTGAGCCCCCCGGACCCTTCCCCGACGGTGGCGGGAGCCCCGACCTCCCCGGTGCTCCCGGTGCTCCCGGCGGTGACGGTGTCCCTTGCCCCGCAGAGAAGCCGGCCACCCCGCAGTGTTGGACCGAGGGGGAGCTGATCGAGGGGAGCAGCGTCCTGCTGCGCTGCTACAGCCGAGGGGGGGCCTCGCCGCTCGCCTACCAGTGGGCCAAGCTGGCTGATGGATACGGCGGGGGCCGCCTGCCCCACGGGACCCTCCAAGGTGGGTGCTGGGGGCTCTGAGTGGGGAGGGGGGGTTCTGGGTGGGTCGGGGAGGGGGGTGTCTGGCTGGGGGTCTGCATCCGTGGGTGCTCATGGCTGTGTCTGTGTGCGCCCATGGCTGTGTGTTCCCGTGTGCGTGTGCATCTGTGTCCATCCATGTGCGTGTGCATCCGTGTCCGTGTCCATGTGCGTGTGCATCCATGGCCGCGTGCACACCCGAGTTTGTGTGATCCCATGTCCGTGTGCACGCATGTCCATGGGTGTCCCCGCACATACATGATTGTCTGGGTGCCCGTGTGCATGGCTGCCGTGTCCATGTGCGCCCGTGTTCGCCCCCATCCGTGTGCTCCCACATCCGTGTGTTCCAACACCCGTGTGCCCATGTCTGTGTGCTCCCATGTCCCCGAGGCTCCGTGTCCATGCGTGTCGGTGTCCTCAGGTGCCCACATCCATGTGCAGCCGTGTCCCTGTGTCCCCGTGTCCCTGTGTCCGTGTGCACCCTGCCCGTATCTGGCTGCAGCTGTGCATGTCCACGTACACACGTGTCTGCACGTGTCTGTGTGCACCCATGGCTGTGTGTGTCCCTGTGTCCCCATGTCCCCATGTCCCCGTGTCCCTGTCTCCCCCACAGGACGTGCTCCTGGCGACCTTCTGATCCGTAGCCTGTCCGAGGTGCACGCTGGCGTCTACCAGTGCCGCGTCACCAACCGCGTGGGCTACGCCGTGTGCCAGATCAACCTCGGCCTCTCACAAAGTAAGTGCCACCATGGGGGGGGGGGGGAAAACATGGGGAGGGGGCTCTGCTGGGGGGGGGGGGGCTGGTTCCACGCACCGGGATGCCACCGGCGGTGCGGTGCCGTGGGGACAGCCGGCGGGGAGGCTGGCGGTGACAGGCTGTGCTCCCGCGGCAGGAGGCGGAAGGCAGGCGGGCATCATCGTGGGCTCCATCCTGGGCTCGCTGCTGCTCCTCAGCCTCCTGGGGCTCCTCATCTGGGCCCTCATCTGCCGCTACCGCCGCAAGGAGTGCCAGCGGACCTGCAGCGACTGCAGGTGAGGGGCGCGGGGACATGGGGACAAGGGTGGGTGCCAGCAGGGTCCCATGGGTGCCACTGGGAAGTGCTGGGGACAGCTGGGAACCATGGGTGCAGCTGGGGACCCGTGGGCATCGCTGGTGCCACCAGGCACCGATGGCCACCACGGGTCACCTGTGGGTGCCACCAGACACGGGGGGGGCTGAGGGACACGGGTGGGTGCCAGCAGGCTCTGATGGGTGCCAGCGGGCACCGACGAGCACCAAAGGGTGCTTTTGGGTGGCACTGATGGCAGCCAGCAGGGTGCTGGGGGGGATCATGGGGGGGCACCAAGGGGTGGCACTAGCCCTGGCGAGCAGCAGCGGGTGCTGATGGGTGCCCGGCGGGGGGGGGCTCCCCTCTGCCACCATCCGCAGGAGCAGCACGGGGGGCACCATGACCCGCGCCTGCAACGTGTGCGCCCACCACAGCTACTCGCCCCACGGCATCAGCTACATGCAGTGCCAGCACGGCGACGGCGACGAGCGGGCGGCTGCCCTCATGTGCAACGACGGCATCCGGCACCAGGTCGCCTGCCCGGCTCTGTAACCCCCCCCCCAAAAAAAACCCCCCACCCCACGCCACCGGCCCCCCACGCGCCCCCGATTCGGCTCAATGTGTGTGTACCGGGGGGGGGGGAGCCCCCGCCAGCCCCGGCACGGGGCTGCGCTGCCGGAGCTCGCCGCGGGGACCCCGGCTCCTGTCCCCCCCCCGTCCCGAAACAGCCACGACCTCCGAGCAAAAGTCGCCGTTTGGGTTCATCATTCTCCTCTTGGGGTTGAATATTTTTTTTTGTTTTATTTCATTTTTTTTGGCCATTTTTTTTGTATCTCCCCCTCCCAAGCCCCAGCGATATTTATTTTGTGCCTGCTCGGTGCGGGGCAGCCACGCACCAGCTCCCCCCTCACCCCCCCAAAAAAAAAATCGCCTCTGGCCCGGCGCCGTTGGCGCCCCAGGATTGGCTTCAGCAATTTTGCCTTTATTCGAGACGAGACGCCGCTGTTGGCACCAGGATTGGAAGTTTTGGGGAAACGAACCAAAAAAAAAAAAAAAAAGGAAAGAAAGAAAGAAAGAAAGGAAAAAAAAAAAAAAGGAAAAAAAAAAAAAAGGAAAAAAGGAATCGTGAAAAGAAATAAACCAAAGTGAACCAAGTGCGGCCCCGTCGCGTTTTCCCAGTGGGGGGGGAGTTATGGGGTGGTGGTGATTTTCCAGTATGGGACTGGTGGCACGAGCTCATTATGGGATGGGAGGTGGGAAGCTGCCGTGGTTGGTGCCAGGGGACCTGGCACGGTGGTGGCAGTGCCCGTCCGGGTGCCCCGGTGTGGCTGCTGCTGATGCAACCCCGCAGCACCCATGGGTGCTCTCTGGGGTGCCCCACGCCGGGGCGGGGCGGGGCAGGGGACGGTGACAGCTCAGGGACAGCTTCGGACAGGGAGTGGGGTGGCCTCAGAGGGCCAGCAGCCGGGATGCCCCAACCCTAAACCCTGTAAGCCTCACCTTAAACCCCAGCCTGCCCCTAAGGCTGCCCCCCCCCCCCCCCCCATGTAACAATAACCCCTAACCTTAACCCTAACCCTAACCCTGCCCTAACCCTAACCCCCACCCCAACCCCAACCCCAACCCCAACCCTAACCCTAACCCTGACCCTAACCCTGACACCCCGACCCTAACCCTAACCCTGAATCTAACCCCAATCCTGACTCTAACCCTAACCCTGTCCCAGGATTGGGGATGGGACAGGACAGGATGGGATGGGATGGGACAGGACCAGAGGGGACAGGACAGGACAAGACAGGACAGGACGGGATGGGATGGAATGGGACAGGCTGGGACAGGACAGGACCAGAGGGGACAGAAGGGACGGGATGGGACAGGACGGGACGGGACGGGCAGGTCAGACCGGCCCCACCGCGGTGTCATGGGGCAGGGGCAGAAAGTCCGGTCCCGGACAAAGGCCGGGGCAGGCGGCGGTGGCCATAAAAGCCTGGAGGAACAAAGGCGACCGCGGCTGCTTCGTGGCCGGGCTGCCCGCGGCGGTGGCCCCGTTCTGGAGGCCACCGGGTTCCTTGCGTCACCCTCACCCGCTGCCGGTGCACCGAAGGCAGCCGGGTGGGCGCTGTGCCCGGCTCGGTGCCCGGCTCCAAGCCCCTCGGCCACAGCCACGTCTGGGGGGGTCCCAGGGTTTGGGGGGGGACAGCCCTGACTGGGGACCTTGGGCTTCATGTGGCACCGTGGTGCGGCACGGCATGGCACGGCACGGCACCGAATGGCATGGCACGGCATGGTATATGGCATGGCACGGTGTGGCACGGCGTGGTAGAGCAATGGCACCGCATGGCACAGCACCGAATGGCACGGCATGGCACAGCATGGCACAGTATGGTACAGTATGGCACAGTATGGCATGGCACAGCATGGCACAGCACTAAATGGCACGGCATGGCACGGCATGACATGGCACCAAATGGCACAGCATGGCACAGCACCGAATGACACGGCATGGCACAGCATGACACGGCATGACATGGCACAGCACCAAATGGCACAGCATGGCACAGCACCAAATGGCATGGCACAGCATGGCACAGTATGGCATGGCACCAAATGGCACGGCAGGGCATGGCACAGCATGGTATGGCACGGCACAGTGTGGCACGGCGTGGTAGCGCATGGCACGCCATGGCACAGCTTGGCATGGTCCAGCCCCCCCTGGCCATTTACACCCCCCCCAAAGTCCCCAAGACCCAGCCCTGAGCTCCCCAAGGGGCTCCATGGCACCAGCACCCACAGCACCCATGGCACCCACAGCACCCATGGCACCCCCCCCACCAGCACCCCTGGCCCCCCCCACCCAGCGGCAGTGTCCCCAGGGGCAGTGCTGAGGCCCCGCCCCTCCCGCATTGGCCCCGCCCCCTCTGCCAATGGCCCCGCCCCCTCTGTCAATGGCCCCGCCCCCATTGGGTTTTGGTTCCCCGCGGCCGCCAGGGGGAGCGCGCGGCCCGGGGGGGGGGGGGGGTTGGTCACGTGGTGGTTGCTAGGAAACGGGGGACGCGGCGCATGGCGGCCCGCTACGGGGCGGGGCAGGTGGAGGGGGGGGAAGGGGGGAATTGGGGGAAAAACGGGGAAAAACGGGGATAATGGGGGTAAAGGGGGGTAATGGGGGTAAAGGGAGGGTAATAGGGGGTCAAGGGGGGGTAATCGGGGGGGGAAAGGGGGGAAAGGGGGGGTAATGGGGGTAAAAGAGGGGTAATAGAGGGTCAAGGGGGGGTAACGGGGGTAATGGGGGTAACGGGGGGGTAATGGGGGGTCTCTCAGCGGCCCCGCTCCCCCCCCAGTACGAGGACGCCTTCAGCGCTGCCCGCCTGCAGAACTGGGAGGTGCCGCAGCCTGGCGGGCAGGTAACTGGGAGCACTGGGACCCCCCCCATACCCCTCCCAACCCCCCCCTCCACCCTCCCACCCCAACCCTGGCCTCTCCTGGGGGTACCGGGACCCCCCCAGCCCCCACACCCCAACCCTGGCCCCTCCTGGGACCCCCCTACCCCAACCCTGGCCAAAGGGGGCCCCCGCACCCCCCCCCCATGGCCCCTCCCTGTGTCCTTGGTTCCTCTCCCGGCCCCCCCAGCCCCCCCAAAAACCCTCTGCCCGCTCCCCCCAGCGCCCCACTCCGCGGGACGGCTCCACGCAGATCCTGGTCAATGACCGCGGCCACCTCCTGCCCTCCGTGCCCCGCTCCCAGGTGAGTGCCACAGCCTCTGCCCCCCCCCCCCCCCGGGCACAGCACCCCGCACCCCCAAAACCCCATCCCCATCCCCACCCCATATCCCCATCCCCTCCCCATCCCATCCCTATCCCGTTCCCATCCCATATCCCCATCCCATCCCCACCCCATCCCCATCCCACCCCATCCCATCCCCATCCCCACCCCATCCCCTCCGCCCCCCCCCCCCCCGGTTTTCCCTTCCAGGCCTCCCCCTGGGGCTCATTTTTGGGGACATGGGACATGCCGTCGAGGATTCCCCCCGCCAAGCTGAACCTCACGGCGCGCTCGGCCCCCGCCGCCGCCCGCCTCACCGCCTGCCTCCGCGCCTCCACCGCCCTCACCGGGGCCTGCAACGGGCTCCGGGCCGAGGTCACCGGCAAGGTGGGTGCCCCTCGGTGTGGGGGGGCCTGGTCATGGGGTGACACACACCGGGACCCCTCATTTTGGGGGGCTGGGAGAAGGTTTTCCAGCCCAGGAGCTGGTTTTGGGGGTGTTTTGTGCAGTCTGGGTGGGGAGGGAGGTGGGAGTGGGGATGGAGATGTGTGGGGGGGGGCTCTGCTCCCGTGGGGTGCTCCCCACATGGTGCCTCCACCTCCCCTCGCTCCTTGTGGGGTCTCCCCGTGTCCCCCCCGAAGCCGGGCTGGTGGCGGTGCCAGCAGGAGGAGCTCCCAGCCCAGAGAAAACCCCAGAGCAGCGGGGCTGCTGCCGAGCTGCTCCCACAGCCCCCCCTTTTTCCAGCAGCTGCAGCACCCCAAAACCCTCCGCTCCTCCCGTCTGCTCCCCTCACCCCTCTCTGCCACCCCAAATCCTTGTAAACGTGACCCAAATCCCCCTCACGCAGCCCCAAGAGCCTTGGCCAGACGAAGAGGCCTCCAAGGAGCCCTCGAGGACCGGCCGGGGGTCCGGCGGGGGTCTCCGGGGTGCTCAACCCCCTCCCAAATCACCGCTGGAGGGGACCAGCAGTGACACCGCGGTGCCGCTCTGCCGTAAGCCCGGCCTCATGGATGTCCGTGCGGAGCGGGACGCGTCCCCAAAGCCACCGGCATCGTGCCAGCCCCACTGCGAGGATGAGCAGGGGACAGGGAGCTCAGCTGGGGGCCGGAGCCCCCCCCAACCTCGCCTGGGGGATCCCGGGGGTGTCGCTGCACCCCAAACCCCAGCCTCGGTCACTGCGAGGGAGGCCACGCCGCAGGGAAAGGGATCGGGATCGCCGCACCGGGGGATTTGAGCTCCTCAGCCCCAATCCCGCAGCTCCCGTGAGCCCAGCAGAGATCCAAAAAGCCCCCGGGGGGGGGCAGGAGAGCGCTTCAGAGAGCACCGAGCGAGGCCGGTGCCGAGCGGTTGTGTTTTGACAGCAAGTAGAAAAATAGAGGTTTAAAAAAAAACACCATAAAACTCCCACTGTTTGGTTTCGGGGGCTGTTCCCCCCCCCGTGCTGTGTCTCTGCTCAGCCCCTTTATTGGCGCCTCGGCCCCTGGCGTTCCACCTGCTCAGCACCCCATTACCCTTGGGTTTCATCCAGTGCCCACCAGCAGGGAACTGGGGGCAGCGGGGACGGATCCTGCGCCGCTGGCAGGAGGGAAATAAAGTCTGTGAAGTGCAGCCCAGCGAGGGCTGAGCTTCGTTAGCAGCTGGCTCACCAACAGAGCAGCTCATCAGCGAGCACAAGTGGCCACAAAATCAAAGCCGCTTTGGCAACTGCAGGAAAGAATTGGTTGAAAGCTAAAACGCAGCCGTTTTCACCCAGAAAATCGCTCCTGCTGGGGCAGGGAGCTGCGCCGAGAGCCATGCGGCAGTGACAGCAGAGGTTTCTCAGCTGCTCCTCGGCTGCCTCCTGCTAATTAAGGGGTGGTGGCTCCTTATCAGCGCAGATGTTCCCCCTAAATTTGGCGTCTGGCCAAATGCTGCGCACGGGAAGGAGGCCGAGACCCTCGCTGGGACAGAAAACGGGGCAGAGCTCCCCGCTGTGCCGTCCTCTTTTAAGGCAGACCTTGAAAAGGGGCAGATGGGAGCAAAAAAGTCGTGTTCTGCGTGCGGGTGTCCCAAACAGACCCGGCCCCAGGTAGGAAATTCCTCCCTGTTGGGCTGGCAGCGCGCCGCACCGCACCCCCTCAGCCAAACTCCAAAGTTCAGGCGCTGCACCTGGCTCGGCAAACACAGCCAAGGGCTTGTTTTTTCCATCCCGGCTCCTCTGGAGCCTCGGAGCAAACCCCCCCCTGCTCATCTGACTCCTCGGTGCAGAGCCCGTGCGAAGGATCAAGGCTGCTTTATTGCAAGGTGGGCGAGGAAGAAGCGCTGAGCCCACAGCCGCTGGCAACGCGCCGGGAAAATCAGAGCCCTGCCGGGTGCGCCGCTGACGGAGCAACTTCCCCAGGGGAAAACTGGACGGGGCAGGGGCTCCGGAGCCCCAAATCTGGCTGGATTGGGACAATTTCAACGGCAAGGAGTTGGGACGGTGGCAGCCGGGCAGCGCAGGGTGCTGGCGTTGGCAGCGGTGCCCGCTCTCCCTCCCCTGGCACGGGGCTGCCCTCAATGCGGCCGGTTGTCCTGCGCCGAGCCTACACGCGGGCTGCCGGCCTCCCCGAGCCCACTCGGAGCCGCAGGGACACAGATCCCGCATTGTCCCGAGCTTGGGGACAGGGCAGAGAAAAGAAACGCCCTGGAGTTTGCTTGGGTGAAGTCGGGCAGCTCTCAGGCCCTGAGCCCCCTCCTCCTGTGTCCCCCCCACCCCGTCACAACGAGGCAGGCGGCTGGGCGCAGCGCTTGGTCTGGGCTAAGAAAAAGCAACTCTGATTATCCATCCACGAGATTCGTGAGCAGGGGAAGCCCCCCCCTGCCCCCAAAGGCTTCTAGCTCTGTCCCCCCTCCCCGCCTCCCTCTCCTCGTGCATCCCCCGGTGGGCCAGGACGGAACAAAGCTTCCAAAAAACGGGAGGCGTCGAGCAGGAGGAGCCTTCACAGGGCCGCGAGGCCCGCCGAGGAGAGCAGGGTCAAGATCAGGACCAGCACCCCGGACTGCTGCACCTGGCTGAGCTTGAAGCCCTTCCCCAGGTCCCACGCCTGCAGGGAGAGAAGAAACAGAGCAGAGTTAAGGCACAAGGACAGTGCCAGACCCAGGTGGAGAGGCACCGCCCTGGTAAAAACTAGCAAAACCACCCCAAAAAACTGCCTGGAGATGATGGGCGACGAACAGGCACAAGCAGCCGTCACTGCCAGGAACCAGGCAGGGGTCTCCGGGCTGTGCCAGAGGAAGCTGATCCCTCCCCAAATCCCCCCACCCAGCAGCAAAGCTGCCCAGGAGCTGTCCCTAATCCCCCCCAGCTGCAGCACGCCAGGTTTGCTCCAGAAGCAGCAGCTGCTCCCCGCTCGCTGCTCTGCTGCTGACAGAAATAGGTTACGGAGCACGGCGCAGAGCCGAGCAGGGGGGGGGCCACCCTCAGCCCCCCACGAGCACCTCTGGGGGACCCCAAAAGGCCCCCAGGTGCTGCAGGCGGGTTCCCATCTCCCACCTGATTTTGGCTGCTGGGTGGCTGAGCGGAGCCGTGGAGCCGCCAGCCCGACCCCGCTCCCTGTTTATTCCCGAGCTCAGCCGGGGGCTAACGCTGCTGGGTTCGTTCCCTGCTGCTTTAATTGGCAGCCTCATTTAATTGTGCTGTCAGGGGCCTCAGCACGCCTTCAGCTCTCGACGCTCCGAGCCCGGAGCTGCTCACGACCGCTCCGTTTGCAGGAGGCTCGCGTCCTGCTCCGGGCCAGCTGCTTTGGCAATTTGCTCCCCTAAAACCAGAGCGAGCTGGAGCTGCAGAAACACAGGATTGTGCAGAAACACAAAGCAGCACGTCTGCTGCTCTTCCCAGCAAGGAACCCTCGGCTCTGCAGCTCCCTCTCCTTCATCAAACACAGGAAGCTCAGCTGAGCGGAGCTGCCGGTTGCACTGCAGCCCGGGGCAGACACCACGGGTTACTTTCTGTCACCAGTCCTCTGTGTTGTGTCTTCTGGGCTCGTTAAATAGCTCAGCGTTATTTAGGAGTAGGAGGAGGGGGAGGATAATGAGCAAACGGGGGGGGCGCTTCTGCCCGCACGGCCCCGTGGAGCAGGGGATGCTGCAGCTGGCTGCGCCGCCCCGTGAAGCATCAGCGTGGCGCTGCTCTTTGCGATTTAAATGGACCCCAAAATAGCTCAGAGGTGATTAATTCTCGTTCCCAAGGGCACCTTTCCCAGCCTGCGTGCCCAGAGCTCCCGCAGCAGCAGCAGCTTCCCCCCCCTCAGTCCCCGGGAGCCCACTCACCAGGTGCCGGATCCCGTTCCAGGTGTGGTAGGAGAGGGGGAAAGCCAGGGCGAATTTTGCGGAGTAGATGAGAGCAGGGCCCAGGCTGAGCGACTTCACCACGGCCAGGTAGTGGGGAAACTGCTCCGGGAGCAGCAGGGCAGCCAGGCTGAAGAGGGAGACGCCTGCAGGAGACAAAGCCTGCGGGTGAGCCAGCGAGCCCTCAGACAGAGCCAGGCACGCAGCAAAAACCTTGGTGGGACCCCGAGACCCCAAAAGAGGAGCCCCAGGCTCAGGAGCTGTGCTCGGGAGCAACTCTGTGCCCATTTTTTCCCTACACTTAAGAGCAGCTCCAGCCAAATCTGCCCGGCCACAAACCCCACACAGCAAGGGATGCTCCTGCTGGTCACACACGACCTCGGTGTCCCTGGTTTGGGGACAGGGCCTGAACACAACCATCGGCACGAGGTGGGGGGCAGGAGGACAGGAGCAGGCATCAGCAGGAGGGGCCGTGCTGGCTGCAGGACCCGCGGTGCCTCCCCCTCCTCATTTCCAGGCCAGGAGGGTTTGCTGCAGGTGCTGCAGCGATGGCAGCAAGCTCAATAGCTGCTGATTGCAGCGCCGCTCGGGCGCCTCGGCTGAGGCCGGCGCGAGGCAAGCAGCTGCTTCCCTCCTCAGGAAGGCAGCCCTCCCGTAATTACAGCCCTCGAGAGAGGAGCTGAAAGCTTCCCCCTCCTCAGCAGAAAGCAATTCTCCTCCGTGCTCCATCGGCGTGGAAAGCGATGGCTTCCCACCCCAGCAGGGGCTGACAAAAGGCCCCTTTGTGCGGCACCAGAAAGGGCAGCAGCAGCTCAGGCTGCTGCCAGGGACTTGTGCCACGGGGCCAGGCACGTCCCCAGCTCCCGGGGACAAAACCCCAAACCCTGCGCCGTGGATGGAGGCTTCGGCACCCACACGTGTCCCTGAAGGTGCTGAAGAGAGGGGCTGAGATCTGGAGCAGCTTTTGCAGCCTGGGGGAGCTCAGGAAGGAAGATAAGGGATGGGGGCACCCAGGTCACAACACCACGAAGGCTCTGAGGGGTTTTAAACACCGGGGAGGATCGGGGCTGGAGGCAGCGCAGCACGAGGAGATCCGGGCAGGAATAAACGGGGAGAAAACCCACTGCTGGAGCCAGAGATGGAACTGGAAACGAGGGGGAGAAACCCACAGCACGAGTCCCAAAAACCCAGAGGGATCTGCCCTCGTGCTGGGGGCGGGTCGGGGACGCACACACCTAAGCTGAGCGCGACGCCGGTGCCGCGGTGGGTGATGGACATCGCCATGGGCAGGGACCACCTGTAAAAAATAAAAACAAATCCAGCTCATCAGCAGAACGGGGCACCAGGGGGGTGAGAGGAGCAGGGAGGAAGCGGGGCCTGCCCGTTCCTAGAGAGCTCGGGGCGGGCCTGCACTCGGAGCTATTCCAGGAATCCGGCCCCAGCGAGAGGGGGGAGCCGGGGGAATTTGCAGAGGCAGCTTGGGAATGGCAAAGGGCGCTGGCACGGCCTGGGGAAGGGCTCGAGGAGAGCTCCAAGGGGGTGGAACAGGAGGCTGAGAAGGGCTTTGGGGACAGCGGGGCATGGGGTGGGCACCCAGACCAGGAACTAAGTGAGAGAACATGGAAAAGTGACAGAAGCGGCCCCAAAAAAACATCCTCCCCCCAGCGAGGGAGAGGCACAGCCCTGGGGGGGAGGGAAAACCCATCCTCAACACCCCATGTGAATAAAATTGAGGTTTAACAACCCCGCGGGGTACCTGGGGGTGTGCTGCCCCCCCCAGCTGGCCTGAAGTGCCGGAGGAAACGCACGCGGGGGCCGGGGCTGCCCCCAAAATCAGAGCCCGGGGGTGCCCCCGCGCATGGCCCTTACTTGTAGATGGTGACGTGGGGGGACAGGGGCCGGCTGGACTTGGTGTTCTTCTCCCAGAAGCGAGCCATCTCCTCCTTGGCCGTCGTGGCCATCGGGACAACACTGTGAAGAGAAGAGGGGACAGGCGGTGAGGGGGGGGGACCGAAAGGCAGAGGGGGCACCCCCACCCTTTATTTACCCCCTGAAGAGGCCGCCTGCTGCCGGTGTGATGTGCTAAGTGCCCGGCCACCACACAGCAGGGATCGGGCAGTTATTAAGAGGATAGAAAGCACACGTGCCCCCGCGCTTCAGCCACGATCCCTCGGAGCAGAATTTAATCCCGTTACCCCCCCAGCCCCCCCATTAAGCCCTCGCACTCACTGTCGCACGGGGAAGCCGGGGCCGAGCCGAGCCAGCAGGCACCGCCGCCCGACGCACCTGGAGGAGAGGAGGGGAGGGTTTGTGAGAGCCCAAATAACGCCTGGGAACGGCAGCAACGTGGGGCTGGGGAGGGAATTCACCATTTTGGGGGGGTTGTGCCTTAAAATCAGCCCCAAGGTGTGAGATCTGGGCTGTTCCTCAACCTCTGAGCCCTTACTCTGAGCTCTCACAACCTCTGAGCTCTCAGAGCCTCCAGACCCTGCCCGTGGGTTCGTTCTTTATGACACCCTGTAATTAGCCTCAGGGTAATTAGCCTCACCAGCTCATTTGTCCGCCCTGATCTCAGCCCGGCGCTCGCTCTCCCTCCAGCAATCAGCAGGGCGGGGAGGGGGGCACACAGCCCTGGAAACCCACCCGGGGGGTCCACAGGAAGGGCCACTCGAGGCCCTTAATTAACCTCACAGCTTAATTAATTAATTAATCTCCCTGATTAATTAATTAATCTCCCAGGCCATAGCAGCATCTCGCAGTGCTTCGTTAGCAGCCAGGGGTTAACGAAGCTCCTGAGAACAGCTGGGGGCAGCTCCCGGCCAGGTGGGAGCAGAAAACAAAGCCCGGTGCCGGTCCCGGAGCGCTGCGAGTTCCGGCGCTGGGGGCCTGGGGGCTGCTTCCCTTCAGAAATTTCCTCCTCACGCAGGGTTTGAGGCTCCCCAGGTCTGCAGGACGGCGGCGCAGCTCAGGACGTGCGTGGCACAGAGCCCAGCCCGAGCTCGTCGCGCCACCGCCGGGCCCCTCGCGTCCAAATTTCCCCCTGGAGGAATTTAGCCACCCTGGGAAAACCCAAATCCCACAAGTTTTTGTTGCAGGAACGGCCTTGGTACAGCCCTGCACCAATACCCACTGAAAACCTTCCTGGGCACAGCCCCGAGTTCACCAAACCCCCCCCCAAAACCTCGCTGCAGGGGGAAGAAGCGGCGGCAGCCGAGCAAATCTGAGCCCCCCCCCCCCAGCCCCTCATCACCCCCAGGAGACCCCTGGAAATTAAAAAAAAAAAAAAAAAAAAAAAACTCAGAAAGCTCCAGGAGCCCCCCCGGCTGCTCCCCGGGGCAGGCAGGGTGTGGCTCTGTAGCAAACTGGGGCTGTTTCTCCCCAAAATCCCCCCACCACCCCCCCGCACAGCTCAGCCAGGCCAGGGGGGAGCAGCCCCGAGCCCCTCCCCACTCCCAGGCAGGGGAAAGGAGGTGATTAATTAATCCGTGCCCGCAGGCTATTAATTACTGAGGTGCTTCCCACGCCCTCTGCGGCCTCAGGAGCCGCTCAGCGCCGCGGTGCTGGCAGAGCTCAGGCCCCAAACCATGACACCCCCATCCCCTCCCAGCCCCATGCCCCCCCAGGAGCTTCCCCATCCTCTCAGCACCATTTCCATATGTTTTTTTTTTGTTTCTTTGTTTCTTTTTTTTAAGATTTGAAGCCTCATTTCCTTCCAGATCGCTGAGAAACAAGCATTTCCCTAAAAAAAATAAACCCACAAGCCCTCAAGCAGCCACCCACAGACCTGGGGTCACCCACACCGGCAGGAGGGGACAGGAGGGGACACCGGGAGCCATCGGGGACCCCAAAATTTCAGGGTTTTCTCCCTCATAACCTCAGCTCTCGAGGAGCATCAGCTCCACGCCACATCAGCGGACGCTGTCAGGGTTTCTCCATAAAAATCGCTCGGGTTTTGCCACAAAAGAGGCAAACAGGAGGGGATCAAAGCTGCTTTTTTTGTCTGCCGGGCAGACGCAGGCAGCAGGGGAAGGCTTCAAAGCAGGGAGCGGCTTTGGCCTCGCATCCTGAGCCCGGGCTGTGATCACGCCGGGAGCTCCGCTTTTCAGCAATCCGCCCCAAAAAGCTTCCCCTAAAAGCCCAACGGCCACAAAAAGCCCACGATAACGGGACAAAATGCCCCAAATCCTGCTCCAAAGGTGCCACCACGGAGCCAAACGTCCGCAATCGGTGACAGAAATAAAACTTTAGAGGAGTGAAGGTGAAGGGGATCAGAGCGGCGTCAGCAAAGCCTTTTCTGCAGCAAAACCCGCCGATTTGACCAATTTTACCAATATTTGGGTTTGTCTCAGCCAGGCAAACCCCGGCCCCAAACCCCCTGCCCGCAGCCCCGTTTCCCACCGCTTCCCAGTGCCTGCGTCCCACTGGTCCCAGTTCCACCCCCCCATATCCTCCCCTCCCCCCTCCACGAGGGGCTTCCAAGCGCTCCCGGGGCTCCGTGACCCCCCCCCCCCCCCCCACCGGGCACCCCCCCCCGGGTACTGGAGCCCCCCCCCCCCCACGGTGCCGCCTCTCAGCCCCCGCCCGCACCGGGCTGGGACCAGGCCCGGGGCCGCCCTTAACGGGCACGGGGGGGGCTTGGGGAGGGCATGGGGGCACCGGGGGGCCATGGGGGGGCCCGGGGAGGGCACCGGGAGGCGGGAGTCACCTCAACGCCAGCGCCGCCATCTTGAAGCGTCCGCAAAGCGGAAGCGGCGGTGACGCACTTCCGCCCCCCTCCCGGTGCCCCCCCCTCCCGTTCCCCCCCCCCGGTGTCCCCGGGGCTGGGCCCGGTCCCGGCGGTGCCCCCCACGAGGCACCCAAAGTCCCGCAAAGCGCTGTTCTCGCCCCAAAATGGAGCCCTGATGGAGGGGGGGGCGGTCCCCGGGGGGCACGGGGCCGGGGGGGACACGGGGGACACGGGGGGGGATTTGGGGGGGACACGGGGACACAGAGGGGGACATGGGGGGGACATGGGGGACATGGGGACACGGGGGGGGACGTGGGGGCACACAGGGAGGGACACAAGGGTGGGTGGGGGACACAGGGACACAGGAGGGGACATGGGGGGGACACGGGGACACAGAGGGGGACATGGGGACACGCGGGGGACACAGGAGGGGACACAGGGGGGGGACACGGCCCCAGCACCACCCCCACACCCCGGTCCCTGCACCCCAAAAGTTCGTCCGTGCGTCTGTCCCCGCGCTGTCTGTCCTGCGGGGACCCGGCGCAGTCAGACGTGGCCGTGGGGCGGGGGGGGGGACACAGGGACAGGACAGGGGGGGTACGGGGGGGGGATATGGGACACAGCCCCCATCGCTGGCCCCACGTCCTGGCCCCAAATCCCCTCGAAGCTTGTCCGTGTGTCTGTCCCCACGGGGACCGGGAGGCCCAGAGC
This sequence comes from Anas acuta, assembly GCF_963932015.1. Taxonomy (NCBI): domain Eukaryota; kingdom Metazoa; phylum Chordata; class Aves; order Anseriformes; family Anatidae; genus Anas; species Anas acuta. The sequence goes on along the minus strand of NC_089006.1, from coordinate 926,815 downwards.
CAGCTGTGGTGGTGGGACAGGAGGGGACATGAGTGGGACATGAGTGGGACACGGGAGGGGACACGGGAGGGGACACGGGAGGGGACACGACCCCCAGCGCCATCCCCAATTCCTGGTCCCTGCCCCAAAAATCCTGTCCATGTGTCTGTCCCCACACCGCCCGTCCCATGGAGGCCTGGGGCCACCATGGGACAGGAGGGGACATGGATGGGACATGGATGGGACACAGGAGGGGACACAGGAGGGGACACAGCCCCTGTGCCCATCCCCAGACCCCCACCAACCCCATCCGTCCCCCCGTCCCCCCTGTCCGTGCGTCCCCTCCGTCCCCAGCCACATTCCTGCCCGGCCGCCTCCGCCACAGGCCGAGAATGCGGCGGCACAAAGGCCGCAGTGTGCCCGGCCCCCCGCCCGCCGCGTGCCTTCCCCTCCTCGCCCAACGCCGAACAAAATGTCCCCTGTGTGTCCCCCCCCCCCCCTCCCGGCGTGTCCCGCACCCCGCCGCCCCGGCTGCCCGGCGCCCATTGGGCCCGCCGGTGCCACCGTTCGCCGCCGCTGGCTCTTAAACCTCGGCACCCGCCCGCCCGGCACCCTCCGGCCCCGCGCCCCGCCAGCCCTCCATGAGGCTCGGAGCAGGCCGGTGACAGCAGCCGCCACCATGTCGCAAGGTGTTGGGGACAACCGGAGCCTCCTCGTCCTCGCCGGGCTCCTCGCCGGGCTGGGTAAGCGGGGACAGGCGGGGGGGGGACGCGGATGGTGCTTTGGTGTCGCCGGTGACCGTGTCCATGGGGGTGCCACCGTCCCCTGGTCACCATCATGGTGCTGTGGTGAGGACAACTCCAGCACCGGTGGCCGTGTCCACGGGAGTGCCACCGGGGTGCCACCGGGGTGCCACTGTCCCCCAGTTGCCGTCAAGGCACTGTGAGGACAGCCCCAGCCCCAGCACCGGTGGCCACGGGGATGCCACCGGGGTGCCACCATCCCCTGGTCACCATCACAGTACTGTGGTGAGGACAACCCCAGCACTGGTGGCCGTGTCCATGGGGGTGCCACCAGGGTGCCACCGTTCCCCGGTCACCATCACCACCCCGGTCGCCTCCACGGAGATGAGGAATGGGCGCAGGCAGAGGGGGTCCAGCCCCCCCCAGAGCCCCCCACCAGCCCTCGTGCACCCTCCGTGGCCAACAAAAGCCCTTCGGTGGCACCCAGGGACTTGGCACGGGGGTGCAGAGAAGCCACCGGGGTCACCCCCCTCGTAGCCCCGGGGACGGGTTACCGGCACCATGCCGGTGTCCCCACGGTGCTGAGGGCTCTGTGCCCCCCCCCCAGGGCTGTCTCCCACCTGGGCCATCCACGTGTACACGCCGCGGGAGGTGTACGGCACCGTGGGCTCCCACGTCACCCTGTCCTGCAGCTTCTGGTCCAGCGAGTGGATCTCCGAGGACATCTCCATCACCTGGCACTTCCAGGCCGAGGGCTCCCGCGACAGCATCTCCGTAAGCCCCCCCCCTCCGGGACGGGTCCCCGGGGGGGTCCCCGCTGCGCCCAGAGCCCCCCACGACCCTTTGCGTGTCCCCTCCCCTCTCCTCGGGTCCCCGGGGGGTCCCCGCTGCGCCCAGAGCCCCCCCACGACCCTCTGCGTGTCCCCCATCCTCCTTTTTTCTCTGCCCCCCCAGATATTTCACTACGCCAAGGGGCAGCCCTACATCGATGACGTGGGCACCTTCAAGGAGCGCATGGAGTGGGTGGGCAACCCCCGGCGCAAGGACGGCTCCATCGTCATCCACAACCTGGACTACACCGACAACGGCACCTTCACCTGCGACGTCAAGAACCCCCCCGACATCGTGGGCAAATCCTCCCAGGTCACGCTCTACGTCCTCGAGAAAGGTACGGGGCGCACGGGGTCCCCCCTCCTCCCCCTTACGCCCTGCCCTGACCCCCGGTGTCCCCCCCCTTACGCCCTGCCCTGACCCCCCCATGGGGGGGGGACGCTGACGGGGTGCCCCCGCAGTGCCCACCCGGTACGGCGTGGTGCTGGGCTCCATCATCGGCGGTGCCCTGCTGCTGGTGCTCCTGGTGGTCGCCCTCGTCTACCTCGTGCGCTACTGCTGGCTGCGCAGGCAGGCGGTGCTGCAGCGGCGGCTCAGGTGAGACCCCACCCCGATTTGGGGTAAAAAAACCCCGAAACGGCTCTGTGGGGGCTGCTGTCCCGTCAGAGCTGCCTTTTTTAAATTTTAATTTTACTTTATTTTATTTTATTTTACTTTATTTTATTTTATTTTATTTTATTTTATTTTATTTTATTTTATTTTATTTTATTTTATTTTATTTTATTTTATTTTATTATTTTATTTAATTTTACTTTGTTTTACTTTATTTTACTTTACTTTATTATTTTTATTTTATTTTACTTAATTTTATTTTATTATTTTTATTTTATTTTACTTTACTTTACTTTACTTTATTTTACTTTACTTTATTTTATTTTATTTTATTTTATTTTATTTTATTTTATTTTATTTTATTTTATTTTATTTTATTTTATTTTATTTTCTCCCTTTCCTGCCCCGTTTCAGTGCCATGGAGAAGGGGAAGCTGCAGCGATCGGCCAAGGACGCCTCCAAGCGCAGCCGCCAGGTGAGCACCAGAGGGGGGGGGGATTAAACCCAAGGCAGTGATTTCGGGATTTCCAACTTTTTGGGGTGCTGGGGAGCAAAAAGGGGGTGACGATGACACCCCCCCCTCCCCGCAGGCCCCCGTGCTCTATGCCATGCTGGACCACAGCCGCAGCACCAAGGCGGCGAGTGAGAAGAAAGCCAAGGGAGCCCCCGGCGAGTCCCGCAAGGACAAGAAATAGCGGTTAGCGGGCAGGGAAGGTGCCGCCGCCGCCGCGGTGGCAGCGGGGGGTGACACCGGGGCCCCCCGCGCCCCCAAAGTGGTGATGACCATCGAGATGGAGCTGCGGGGGGAGACCCCCGAGGCCACCCCCTCGCCGAGCAGGGGGGGTCTCGGCAGCGCCCTGCGGAGCATCCTCAAGCCCAACTCGGACAAGTGACACCCGCCAAGGGGCCGGGGACCCGGCGAGGAGCGGGGTGTGGTGGCCTCGTCCCGGGTCCCCCCATTTCGGGGACGCCCCCGCGGCCTCCCCCCCCCCAGCCCCGAAGCCCCCTCCATCGGCACCTTCCTCTGCGCAACCGCTGCCCTCGCCCGACCCCGGGCTCCGATGTAATTTTTTTTTTTTTGGAATCACGCAATTTTTTGGGTCCCCACCTGGGCTGGCTCGGTCCCCAAACCCCCCTCCTCCTCCTCCTCGGGGACCTGCCACCCCTTCCCCATCCTCCACCCACCCCCACCCCAAAAAAACCCCAAACAACACCAAACAGCCCCCGGGAGGGTTTCTCCATCCCCGCCGTTGCCCCTTTTTTTGGCCGTTTTCTCGTCTCTCCCCACGACCGAGCCCAAATGACGTTGTGGGGTGGCCCCCGCCCCGTCCCCTCCGTCCCCGCACCCCATTAACCCTCCCGCCCCGTAACCCCCCCGGCCCCCCCCCGGTGCCGGCCGAAGCCTCGGGGAGGAGGAGAGGCGGCAGCCAGGGCCGGAGGAGCCGCCGGTGCCCTTTTGGGTTTTTCTATGCCCCGTCCCTGTCCCCGTCCCCACGGCGCCGTTAATAAAACTCACATCTCCTGGAGCCCGGCGTCACCTCGAAGTTGGGGGGGCTGGGGGGGGTCTTGGGGGGGGGGGCAGGGGTGTTGTTGGGGGGGGGCTGAGGACTCGCGAACTCATCGCACGGAGGCCCCCCAGCTCCTATAGGGAGCCGCCGCCGCCCTGCCTCAGTTTCCCCAAGTGCGAGGTGAGGGCACCCATGGGTGTCTCCCCCCCCCCCGCCCCAAAAATCGGCTGGGGGGGACTCTCCCCAAGGGCTCCCACCCATCGTGGGTGCGTTAATTAAAGCTCACCGCTAATGAAGCGGCCGAACTTGGGGGCACACAGCCCCCAGGGATGGCTGTGGGGTGAGGGGGGGGTCACTATGGGGTGGGGGGGTCACCGGGGGGGGGGGGGGGCCTCCCTCCCTGTCTATGGGTGACCCAGCAGGGATTGTCATCGCCCCCCACTGCTGGGGGGGCTCGGTGCCAGCCCCCCACCAAAGCCCCACATTTGGGCACGGTGCCGGGGCCTCGGCTGCCCCATGTCCGGATCTGACCCCCCCAGCCCAAAGAATCGAGTGCCCCCCCCCTCCCCGGCGGGTCTATAATTGGCTTTGCCCTAATAAGTCTGCAGAGCGAGCGGGGGCCGGCCCCCAGCCCCTTGGGGCGTCCCCTGCGCTTGGCCACCGCCGGTATTTTTCTTTCCAGAGCTATTTCTGCTCCCCTGGCCCCCCCCGGCCCCCCCGGCACCGGGCACCAAAGGGACAGGGAACGCAGAAATCGCCCCCCCCCGGGGCTTGGGAAGGATTTTAAGCCCCCCCCGAAGGAGCCCCCCCAAATCCTGGGGGCACCTTCCCAGCCCCTGCCTGGCGAACTCCAGGGTGGGGGCAGCCCAGGGACATGGGTGGATAAGGGGGGGGATTTTGGGGTCCCCCCCCAAAAAAAAAACAGGCACCTGGCCCCCCCCAGGCAGCGGCACATCCCCAATTCAACCCCCCAAAAAACACACACCCATTCCTCTTCTCCCACTGCTTTATTCTTTACAGATGCTCCGAGCCCCCCCCGCGGTGACACGGTGGGGGGGGGACACAGGACAGGGGACGGTGACAGAGCACAGGGAGGGGGCAGTGAAAGGACAGGGAGCCCCCCGAGTGCGGGGGGAGCCCCAAATTTTCCCCTGGTAGCCTTCAACAAGACCCGTCCCCCCCCAAAAAAAAAACCCCGGGGGGGGTCCCTCGCTCAGGGGACACGGCCCCAGCGCATCCCAGCAGCCAGCACCACCACGGACTGGGGAAACTGGGGCTGCCCCGAGGAAAAGGGACATTTCCACGCCACCCCCTCGTGTCCCCCCCCCAAATTGACCCCACAGCTCCAGGGTGGGCGAGGGGTGGGGAGGGGCCGAGCCCCCCCCTCCAGCACCGCTCGCTGAGGACGGGGCAGCCCCAGCACAGGGCAGGACGGGGCCATGCCCGCGGGCACAACCGGGGGCCCAAAACGGGTAGGGGGTCCCGGGGGCCCCCCCCCGGAGCCCCTCAGGGTCCCGACTCTTTCTTCCTCTTCTGGAAGCGGCGGAATTTCCCCTGGATGGCGAGCGCGGCTCTCTCCGTCTCGGGGGCGCTCAGGTCGATGTCGATCTCCTCCTCCTCCTCCTCCCCTTTTTTGGGGTCTTTGCCTGGGGGGGGGGCAAAGGGGGGGGCTGCTCCGCTCACAGCCCCGCGCCCCCTCCCCACATTCACCCAGGGTGCACCCTACAGCCCCCCCCCTTGCTGCGCAGGGTACCCCAAAGCCCCCCCCCAGCAGCATGCGCACCTGGTTTGGGGGCACCCCACAACCATGGGGGGCACCCAGGGGTGCACCCCACGACCCCCTCCCAGCACCCAGGTGAGGCAGGAGGCACCCATGGGTGCACCCCATGACCCCCACCCAGCATGAGGGGCACCCCAGGATGCCCCCCAAAACCCTGCTGGCACCCGGGGGGGGTCCCCAACCCTCCCCATAGGGCTGTCCCCAAACACATCCAGGTGCCCCCCCCCCCAATTTTTGGGGACACAAACCCCAAGGGTGGGGGCAGCCACGCAGCAGCACCCCGGGGTGTCACAAGGGGGGTGGTGACAGCGGTGACACGGGTGACAGGACCCCCCAAAAGGGGACAGGGGGTGCCCCCAGCACCCCGGGGGGGGGCCTCACCTTTCTCCTGCCCACCGGGGGCCTCCGCCGAGCTCGGGGACTCATCGGGGCTGCGCTGCGGAGAGGGGGGGGGGGGGAAAAACGGGGGTGACACCGGGACCGGGACCCCCGGGGTGCCCCCCCCGGGACATGCCCGTGCTGAGAAGGGTGTGGGGGGGTCCTTCCCTCCCTGTTTCCCCCCCCCCAGGCTTTTGTTCTCCGTTCTCCGCGGATGGCACCGGGGGTGGGCACCGGGGGTGGGCACCGGGTCCCGGTCCCTCGGGGTCCCGGTCCCGGTGTCCCGGTCCCTCGAGGTCCTTTGGGGTCTTTCGGGGTCCCCCGGGGTCCCGGGGTGCCGGTGCTGGTCCCGGGGTCTCACCTCGCTCATTGCCGTTCCGCCGCCGCCGCTCCCGGTGCGCGCCCCCCCCGCGCTCCGCCGCCGCTTTTATCGGGGCGCGGCTGAGTGACAGCCCCGGGCAGCCAATGGGGGCGCGGGGGCGGGCTCTCCAGCCCCCCCCCCCCATGTCCTCACCCCCCCCCACCCCGTGTCTCGACACCGGGGGGGGGGACGGGGACAGGGATGGGGATGGGGACACCGCTGCCCCCCCCCGCCCCGTGCTGGGGACCCGTCCGTGGGCGTCACCGGTGGCAGCAGGGCCACCCCCGGCACCCATGGGTGCTCCCTGCCTGTGCCCCTGTCCCTGTGGCTGTCCCCTTCATGTCCCCGTGGTTGTCCCCTCCGTGTCCCCTCCATGCCAGCCCATCCCCAACCTGTCCCCACGCTTGTCCCCATTGCCACCAGTCCCCACGCGCCACCCGTCCCCACCCGTGTCCCCACGTGCCACCCGTCCCCGCCTGTCCCTCACGTGCCCCCAGTCCCCGCCTGCCCCCCGCGTGCCGCCCGTCCCCGCCCGCCGCAGCCTCGCTCAAGTTCAAGGTTCAAACTCCACGGGGCTCCGGCGGGGACCGGGCAGCCCCCTCGTGCACGGTGGCCACCGCGGGACACCGGCCACCAGCCACCGGCCACCGGGCCCCAGGTACTGGTGGGCACCGGGAACCATCCCGGGGGCGCTTTGGTGGTGCCAGAGGGGGAAGCTGAGGCAGCGGGGTGGGACACGGTGGCTCCCAAGGGACACGGAGGGGACAAGTGCCAGGGCTGCTCGAGCGTCACTCCGTCGTCCCACAGGCTCTGTCCCCGCCACAGTGCCCTCGTCCTCGTCCCTCGGTGGCCCCGTCCTGCGCCCCCGGCCATGTCCGTGTCGAGCCCCTCGGACCCGGAGAGCAGCCCCGGCACTCAGCGGGGTCCCCACGTCACCGAGAGGGAGGACGGGGAGCCCGAGGAGGAGAAGGTGTGCGCCGTGTGCGGGGACCGTGCCACCGGCTACCACTTCCACGTCATGACCTGCGAGGGCTGCAAGGGCTTCTTCAGGTGCTGCCACCGCGGGGGGGGTGCGGGAGGGGACGGGGTGGGACGAGGGGCAAGGCAGGAGGGGGACAGGGTGGGACAGTGGGGCAGGACAGGAGGGGACATTGGGACGGGGCGGGAGGGGGATGGAGAATATGGGATGAGTCCAGATAGGAAGGGACAGGAGGGCACGAGGTGGGACAGGATGGGTTGGGACATTGGGGACAGGACAGGAGGGGAGCGTATGGGAAAGGTCAGGGCGCACGGGGACAAACGAGACAGGAGGGGACACCAGGGATGGGGTGGGACAGGAGGGGACAGATGTTGGATGCTCCCCCCCCTGTGCTGGAGCCACCCGGCTTCTCCAGGACACGGCGGTGACGGTGACCCCATGGAGAGGTGGCCCCTGCAGGGGGCTCCTGAGCCCTGCCTGCCCCCCTGGGGGCACGGTGCCAGCCCTGTCCCCGTGTCCCCTGTCCCCACAGGAGGTCCATCAATAAGGGCGTCCACTTCACCTGTCCCTTCGCCCGGAGCTGCCCGGTCACCAAGGCCAAGCGGCGGCAGTGCCAGGCGTGCCGCCTCCAGAAGTGCCTCGACGTGGGCATGAGGAAGGACAGTGAGTGCGGCCCCCCCGGGGGTCTCAGGGACAGGGGGGGGACAAGAGATGGGGTGACCTCGGTGGGGGGATGTGGGGACAAGAGGGGACACCAAGGGGGGGACTCGGGGGCGGAGGGGATGGGGAGGACATGGGGGAGAAGGGGATGGGGGTGGAAAGGGAGGGACCCAGATGGGACAAAGGACACGGGGGGGGACCCAGAGGGGCAGCCTGGGAGGGGGGCATCAGGGCAGGGCACAGCCCCAGGGGACAGCATCCGTTCGGGGACAGCTCCCGGTGACACCCCCGTGGCTGACATCCCCGGGGGGGTGGCAGTGATCATGTCGGAGGAGGCCCTGGGGCGGCGGCGGGCGCTGCGGCGGCAGCGGCGCCTGGCCCGGGAGCAGCCGGGGGGGCTGACGGCGGAGCAGCGGGACCTCATCGGCATCCTCATCGCCGCGCACCAGCGCACCTTCGACTCCAGCTTCTCCCAGTTCGCCCACTACCGGGTGAGCTGGGACCCTGGGAGACACTGGTGGCCAAATTGGGGGGGGTCCCGGCATGGTGCTGACCCCCCCGACCTCCTCCCCAGCCCGCCGTGCGCCTCTACATCCCCAGCCCGCGCTCGCCGAGCCCCTCGGGGCTGGGGGCACCCTCGGCGGTGCCATCGCCCCAGCTGGAGTGCGGTGCCGAGGACGTGCTGCCCGACGTCTTCTCCATGCTGCCGCACTTCGCCGACCTCAGCACCTTCATGATCCAGCAGGTCATCAAGTTCGCCAAGGAAATCCCGGCTTTCAGGTCCGGGGAGGGGGCGCAGGGCGGGTTTTTGGGTGTCCCCCCCATCCCCAAACCCGGCGGTGCCGTCCCACCGCCACCGCCACCGCCTCCTCCGGCCGCAGGGGTTTGCCCATCGACGACCAGATCTCGCTGCTCAAAGGGGCCACGCTGGAGATCTGCCAGATCCAGTTCAACACCGTGTTCAACGCCGAGACCAACGCCTGGGAGTGCGGGCAGCACTGCTACACCATCCAGGACGGGGCCCTGGGTGAGCCGCACGGCCCTGGGGACGGCCCTGTCCCCGTCCCTGTCCCTGTCCATGTCCCTGTTCGTGTCCCTGTTCCCATCCATGTCCCTATCCCTGTCCATGTCCCCGTCCCTGTCCCCATCCCTATCCCTGTCCCCATTCCTGTCCCCGTCCCTGTCCATGTCCCTATTCGTGTCCCCATCCCTGTCCAAGTCCCCATCTTTGTCCCTGTCCCCATCCCTGTCAATGTCCCTGTTCATGTCCTCATCCCCATCCATGTCCATGTCCCTGTCCCCCTCCCCATCCTTGTCCCCATTCCTGTTCCTGTCCATGTTCCTGTCCCCATCCCTGTCCCGCTCCCCAGCCGGCTTCCAGCAGATCTACCTGGAGCCACTGCTCAAGTTCCACATCAGCCTGAAGAAGCTGCGGCTGCATGAGGCCGAGTACGTCCTGCTGCAGGCCATGCTGCTCTTCTCGCCAGGTGGGGGGCACGGGGGATGCGATCCGGGGGGGTTGGGACCCCTCCCCACACCCCCCCTGAGCACCACCCCCCCCTCCCCAGACCACGCCAGCGTCGCCCAGCGGGATTTCATCGACCAGCTCCAGGAGAAGGTGGCCCTGACCCTCAAGAGCTACATCGACCACCAGCACCCCATGCCCGAGGGCAGGTAGGTGCCCGGGGGGCACGGCCCCCCCCCACCCCCCCGGTGACACGGGGACGCCCACCGGGTGCTTTTTTTCCCCCCCCCCTCCCCAAAGGTTCCTCTACGCCAAGCTGCTGCTGCTGCTGACGGAGCTGCAGACGCTGAAGGTGGAGAACACGCGGCAGATCCTGCACATCCAGGACCTCTCCTCCATGACGCCGCTGCTCTCCGAGATCATCAGCTAGAGCCCGCGCCCCCCCCCAAAAAAAAAAACACAAAAAAACACCCCAAAAAAAACCAAAAAACCCACCCCCCCGCAGCCCCCGGGGGTCCCCGACCACCTCCTCGCTTTCGGGGGCAGAGTAAAGCTCTTTTTATTTTCCAGCCTCCGCAGCTGCCTCCCTGCGGGCACCGCCAGGTGCCTCCGGCCCCCCCACCGTGACCCCCCCCCGGGCCCCGGAGCACCTCCCTGCACAACCGGGGGTGTGTGTGTGGAGGGGGGGGGGGGGGAAAAAACCGAGGCCACCCGGCGCCGCCAGCAGCCGCCCCTCAGCCCAAAGGCTGCCCCCGACGGGGAGGGACCCCACAAACCCGGTCCCCATCCCCGGGGGGGGGGTCCTCGGGGCGGCCCCCCCTGCGGCACGGTGGCTCCCTGAGCAGGGCGGGGGGGGGGCGGGCGGCGCCCCTCAGCCCACGATGACGCTGAAGCCGCAGTGGAAGCGATTCTTCCAGTGGTTGAGGAAGGCGCCCAGAGCCAGGGTGACGGGCAGCGGGGGCAGCTTCTTCTCCAGCACCCCCCCCACGCTCCAGTTGCTGTCCAGGAGCCCTGCGGGGGGGGGGGGGGGGACAGGGTTGGGGACACGGCGAGGGATCCCGGCTCCCCCCCCCACCCCGAAGCCCCCTCGCCCACCTCTGAAGACGACGTTGGCTTGCGGCAGGTTGAGCTGGTAGCCGAAGGCGAAGGTGGTGTCCTGCAGCCGCGTGTTGGCCTCCAGCTCCACCCCGACCTGCACCTGGGGGGGGGGCAAGAAAATAGGGAAAGGGACGTGGGGGGGGGACAGGGACACGTGGGGGGGGGACACGGAGGGGTAGGAGGACCCCCACCTGCTCGTTGGCTCTGTGGTAGTAACTGGCGTGGGCGCCGCCGTAGCCCACGTTGAGCGTCGCCACCCAGTTCGGGGCTGGAAAAAAGGGTGAAAAAAGTGATGGGATGGGGGGGGGGACATCCCCGGGGGGGGGTCACCGTGGAGTGGGACCACCAAGGGGCCTCGTACCGGTGTATTTGCCCGCCAGCGTGAGGATGGCCCCCTCCTCGCCCGGCCGCCGGTGGTAAACCATCTCGCCGCCCAGCACCAGGCGGGGGGTGACGCTCTGCAGGAAATGCGCCACCAGGATGACTGCGGGGGGGGGGACAAAGCGCCTCAAAGCACGGCCCTGGGGGGGTTATTTATTTTTTTTTTTTTTTGGGGGGTGGGGGGCACACAGCGTCGCTCACCGGACTCGCCCAGGAGGTCGGGGTTGCCCAGCGTGAGGGTGGCGGTGCAGTCGTCCCCCCGGTACTCGCCGTCGAATTGCCAGGTGAGGAACTTGGCCTGCTGCGTCTGCCGGGGGGGGGGGGGCGAGAAGGGGTGAGGGGGGGGGACACAGAGCACCCCCCCCCCCAACACCGGCATCACCCCCCCGGAACGGTCCCGGCCCCACCTGGAAGACGGCTTTGGTGCGCAGGCGCTCGGCCACGAGGTGCAGGACCTGGGCGTTGAGGCTGCCGCCGTTGTCCATGTCCCCAACCAGCGTGGGGAAAGCCTGGGGGGGGGGCACGGGGGGGGGTCAGCGGGGTGACGGGGACACCGGGACCCCCCCTCACCCCCCACACCCCCCCTCACCCCCCCTGCCACCCAAATCTTTGGATTTTCAGAGCCGCGAGGCCACCCCCAGTCCCCCCCAGCATCCCAGGGACACCCCCGGGGGTCTCAGGGCCCCCCCCCGGTGCCCCCCCCCGGTGCCCCCCCCCACGGCGGGGGGGCTTCGCGGCCGCACCTCGGTGGGTCCCAGCTGCCGGTCGCCCACGAAGGTGGCGTTGAAGTGGTAGTTGGAGGCCCCCAGGGTGCTCATGTGAACCGTGTGTGTCACCTGCGGGGGGGCCACGGTGTCAGCAGCGAGGGGGGGGCCACGGCGTGCACTGCCCCCCCCCCCCGGTGCCGTGTGTCCCCCCCCCCCGGTGACCTGGAAGTGGCTGCTCAGCGCCTTGTTGACGATCAGCTTCACGCCCTCCATCTGCTGCGGGAAAACCTCTGCGGGGACGGGGGGGTGGGGGACAGGTGGGGACATGGGGACAAGGCTGCCCCCCCCCCCAGCGCCACCCTGACCCCCCCCGCTTCGTCCTCACCCCCGCCACCCCTCTCCTGTGCCCCCCTCCCCGTGCCTCATCCCCCGGTGTCCCCCAGTCCCGTGTGTCCCCCCCCAGTCCCATATCTCCGGTGTCCCCCCCCAGACCTACGCCCCCCCTGGTGCCCCCCCAGTCCCATGTCAGCCCCCCTCCCGGTTCCCTACCCCCGGTGACCCCCCAGTCCCGTGCCCCCCCGGTACCCCCCCCCAGTCCATGCCCCCCCCGGTGCCCCCCAATTCCCGTTACCCCCCCGGTGCCCCCCCCAACCCAATGCCCCCCCCCAGTCCCGTATCCCCCCGGTGACCCCCTGTCCCGTACCCCCCTCGGTGTCCCCCCTAACCCGGTGTCCCCCCCCCAGCCCTATGCCCCCCCGGTGCCCCCCCAGCCCCGTACCCCCGGTGTCCCCCCCCAGTCCCATGACCCCCCCCGGTGTCTCCCTAGGTCCGTGTCCCCCAGTGCCCCCCCAGTCCCCGTGCCCCCCCCCCCAAGTCCGTATCCCCCCGGTTCCCCCTGTGCCCCCCCCCCCAGCCCTATGCCCCCCCCGCTGCCCCCCCAGTCCCGTTACCCCCCGTTACCCCCCCGTGCCCCCACTGCCCCCCCGGTGCCCCCCCCACCTTTGCACTGCCGGTGCAGCTCATCGAAGCTGCCGGGGTTACCGAGGGCCCCCCCCCGGCGCGGGCCCGGGGCGCGGCGGGGCCCAGCGCGTTGCCCATGGCCCGGCCCGGCCCGGCCCGGCCCTAGCGCCGCCGCCCGCCCCCCCCCGAGAGCCCGCTGGGCGCCGCCATAGCGGAGACGGGCACGGCCACCGGAAGTGGCTTCGCCGGGCCGCTCCCGCCCTCGGCCCGCGGCCGCCATCTTGGGTGAGGGCAGAGCCCGCCCGCTCATTGGTTGAGGCGGGAGGAGCGGGGACGCCGAGGTTTTGGTTCCCTCCTGATTCCGGTCCCCGCACGGGGGCGTTCCGGGGTTGCAGCGTTCCGGCCCCACAAACTGGCCCCTTCCCAGTGCTCCCAGTACTCCCAGTACTCCCAGTGCTCCCAGTGCTCCCAGTGTCCCAGCTCCCTGCCCTGTGCCCCCTCCCAGTCCCCTCCCTGTCCCCACACCACATCCCATGTCCCCCTCCAGGTCCCCCCACCCTGCTGCCCCCTCCCCACATCCCCTCCATCCCCTGCCCCATGTCCCCCCCCTGCCACCACCGCCCCATGTCCCTGGACCTTCCCCAAGTCCCCCCCCCCATCCCCCTCCTGCGCTGCCGTCACCGGCGGCTTTCCTGGAAAGGGGCCGCCTCTGGCAGGGGCTCAGAGGGGAAGGGGCCCCATCAGCCGGCGGCCCCGCTGGCCACCCAGGGGACCGAGAATTTTTGTCCCCGGTGCCACCCAGCGCCCTTTGGACGCGTGTTCCCAAACACTTGGCCCCCGGCCTGGCGGCTCCGCAGCGGGGTGTCCCCCCCACCATAGGACCCGTGGGGGGGGCCCCGCGCTGAGTCACGCCGTCGCGCTGGCGGCCGAGGGTCAGCGATAAGGCGGCCGCTGACCTTCACCCCCCCCCGGGGGGCTGGCGGTGGCCGGGGCGAACCGGGGTGGGCAGCCCCCAAGGGACCCCCCTGAGATGGGACCCCCGGGGTGCTGCTGCTGGGGGCACCCACTGGGTGGGGATTTGGGTTGGAACAGGGGTTCTGAGAGGGGGGTCTCATGGGGGCTTCCTGGGGCTGTGGGGGGCTCACGAGGTTGTGTCACGGGGGCTTAACTGTGGGGCTACGGAGTGCCATGGGGCCACCACGCCCCACAGGGCCACCAGCCGAGCCCCCACCGTGTCCCCCCCCCAGCTGCCCAAATCGCTGCCACGCACTTTGCCCAGCGTCACCCATCATCGGCCGCGTCCCACCACAGAGCTGTGGGGCCACAGGACTGGGCCCCCAGGGCACGGGGCTGTCCCCGCTGGGCTGTCAACCCCCTGCACCCCCCCACCCCCCCGCAGTGACCCTTACCCTCGCTGTGTTTACCTGGGCATGGCCTCCCCAGCCCCGGGGGGGCGGGGGCTGCTCAGGGGGATAAAAGCAGCCACAGCCCCCCGAGGCTGCACTTGTAGCCCCCCCATCCTCTGTGTGCTGCCCAGGTGAGGGGGCAGCTGGCACCTGGGGCGGGATGGGGGGCATTGGGGTGGGATGGGGGGCATTGGAGCTGCAGGAGTGGGATGGGGAAGGGCAGAGACATGGGGTGGGGAAGGGTGGGAGGGAGATGGCAGAGCTGGGATGGGGCAGGAAGGGGACGGGGGAGCTGTGGGGTTGTGATGGGTGGGATGGAGCCATGGGGGGGGTGGGAGCCTGACCCACACCCCCGGGGGTGTCCCCACACCCAGAGCCACCACCATGATGAAGCTGCCGGTGGCCGCGCTGCTGCTGCTCTGTGCCTGCGGCCTCCAGGCCGCCCTGACCAAGCGCGAGGCTGTGCCCGAGCCTGGGGCCGAGGCCCCCCCGGATGCCGCCATCCCCCTGAGCCGCCACTTCCAGACCTTCTCCGACTTTGTCACCAAGGAGCTGCCCCAGAAGCTGCAGGCGGAGGAGCTGCGGAACCAGGCCAAGTACTGGGGGGGGGCTGAGGGAGGGGATGGGGGGATGGGGGGACACCCCCAGGGCCTCCCCTCACCGCTCCCCTGTCCCCCCCCCCCAGGGCCTATCTGGAGCAGGCCAACCAGCAGCTGACGCCGCTGGCCCAGGAGCTGCGCACCAACGTCCTGAACTTCTTCTCCTCCCTGCTGGAGCTGGGCAAGGCCAAGGAGCAGGCCTGAGGCCTGAGCGCCGCCATGGAGCCCCCGTCCCCCCCGCACCAATAAAGCCTTTGAGCCGCCCGCCGTGTGCTGTGTGTTGTGTGTACGGGGCTGGGGACATGGGGACGGTGGTCGCTGTGACCCTGGGTGTGGTGTGGGATCGGGAAAAAAAATTAAAAATATAAAAAATATTAAAAAAATATAGCTGAGGCCTGGCAAACTCAGCACTGCCAGCACTAAAGATGGAGGCGCCCCTACTCAAGATGGCGGACGCGGCGCCTCCCGCCCCTAAGCAACATGGCGGCGCCTGGCTTCGCGCCCCCTCCTCGTAGCGTCACTTCCGCCCCACCGCCCCCAGCAAAGATGGCGGCGGCGCCGCGTTTCCGCCCCCTCCCGGGGCCCGGGGGCCGCTTCCGGGCGCGGCGGCGATGGCGGAGGAGGCGGCCCGGCGGGCAGTGGCGGCGCTGCCGCTGCTGAGGACGGCGGCGGGGCCGCGGGACCGGGAGCGGTGGGCGGAGAGGCTGAAGGAGGAGTACCGGGCGCTCATCCAGGTGCGCCGCCCGCCGGGATCACCGGGAACGGGGGGTACCGGGGGGAACCGGGGGGTACCGGGGGGTCCTGAGGGGATACCGGGGGCAGATTGGGGGATACCGGCGAATTGGGTTACCGGGGGGGCTACTGGGAGGGTTACTGGGGGGGTACCGGAGGGTCCGGGGGGTACCGGGGGGTACTGGGGGGGTTACCGGGGAGATACCGGGAGCAGATTGGGGGATACCGGTGAATGGGGTTACCGGGGGGGGGTACTGGGGGGGTACCGGGGGGTTACCGGAGGAGTCCCGGGGGGTTAACGGGGATTTAGGGAGGTTACCGGAGGGGTTACCGGGGAACGGGGTCCCGGAGGGGGGGGTTACCGGAGGAGTTACTTGGGGGGGGGTTACCGGGGGCACCCAGGGGGGTTACCGGAGGGGTCTCAGGGGGTCACTGGGGGGAATACCGGGGGGTTACCGTGGGTCCCGGGAGCTTACTGGTGGGGGGGGTCCCTGGGGGGGTTACCGGGGGGTCCCGGGGGGGTTCCCGGGTTTTTTACCGGGGGTCCCGCAGTACGTGGAGAACAACAAAAACGCTGACAACGACTGGTTCCGCCTCGAGTCCAACGCCGAGGGCACCCGGTGGGTGACCGGGGGGGGGGGGGGCAGCTCCCGGTATGGCGGGGGGGGGGGGGGGGGGGCACCGGTGCCACGTGTAAAACACCCCCCGGTGCCCCCCCCCCCCCGGTTTGTGCCCCCCCCCAGGTGGTTCGGGCGCTGCTGGTACATCCACGAGCTGCTCAAGTACGAGTTCGCCATCGAGTTTGACGTGAGTGGGGCACCGGGGAGGGGGGGGGGGTCCCGGAGCCGTGTGTCCCCCCCCCCGGGGGTGGTCCTGACCCATCCCGTGCCCCCCCCCGGTGCAGATCCCGGTAACGTACCCCGGCACAGCCCCCGAGATCGCCATCCCGGAGCTGGATGGGAAGACGGCCAAGATGTACAGGTGTGAGGGGGCTTTTTTATTTTGGGGGGGGCCTCATTTTAGGAGGGCTTTTTTTTTTGGGGGGGGCTCATTTTGGGGGGAGAAATCCACATTTTTTTAGGGGGAGGCTTGTTTTTTGGGGGAGAAGCTTGTTGTTTTGGGGAGTTGGTTCTTTTTTTTGGGGGGGGGCTCATTCTGGGGGGGCTCACGGCTCTGTCCTTCCTGCAGGGGGGCAAGATCTGCCTCAGCGACCACTTCAAGCCCCTGTGGGCCCGCAACGTGCCCAAGTTCGGGCTGGCGCACCTCATGGCGCTGGGGGTGAGTGTGGGGGGGGGCACATAAATGAGGGGGGGGGCACTGGGGGGGGCTCCTCCCCCCCCCAGCTCCTCACCTCTGACCCCCCCCCCCAGCTCGGCCCCTGGCTGGCCGTGGAGATCCCCGACCTCGTCGCCAAGGGCCTGATCCAGCACAAGGAGAAGTGAGCGGGGCGCTGGGGGGGGGCAGCGCCCCCCCGGGAGATGCTGACCCCCCCCCCCCCTCTTTTTTCCCTGCTGTCCCCCAATAAACGCTGCAGCCCTCGCCCTGCCCCTGCTGCTGCTGCTTTGTGGGGGGGGCAAACAAACATTTCGGGGGGGGTCTCCGCGATTTCTGCCCCACCCCCGTGGCTGGGGAGGGGCAGTGGAGCCGCGCGACCCTACAAAAACACCCCCCGGGAGGTTGGGGGGGGGGCGTTTTAACAAGGCCGCGGCGCCTTTAAGAAGGGGAGGGGGAGGAACGAAGCGGTCGCCATGGCGACGCGGAGGCGTCAGGCGGAGGGGGCGGGGCTGGGCGCGGCGCAGGCGCAGTGCGGCGCCGTGAAGCCGCCGGGGGCGGGGCGGAGGGCGGGGAAGCCAAGATGGCGGCGGGCGCTGCGGGAGTTGTTGCCATGGCGGCCCGCGGGAGGTGCGGCGGGGCCGGGGGGGGGGGGGGGGGGAGGCGAGGGGTTTTGGGGGGGGGCCGGGACCACCGGGAGGGGGTGGGGGGCACGGGGGGGGCACGGGGGTGGGGGGGGAAGGGGAGGGGGTGGTAACGAGGGGGGTGCTGGGGGGGGGCAGCGAGGGGATAGGGGGAGGGGAGGGGGAATGGGGGGGGTGGGGGGGCAAAGGGGGGTGTGGGGGGCAGGGGCACGGGGGGGGCATGGGGGGTAACGGGGGGCTGGGGGGTCGGGGGGGGCACAGGCAGTACGGAAGGGGACAGGGCCCAGGTGGGACATGGGGGGGGGGACAGGTAGGGTTGGGGGGGGCACGGGATGGGGGTTGACACTGAGGGGGGACAGGGAGTGGTGGCACTGGGGGGGGCAGATGGGACGTGGGGGGGGGACAGGGGCAGGTTGGGGTGGGTGGGAATGGGGGGGACACAGGGGGATCCTGGGGGGGACAGGGTCTGGGGGGGGGGGACAGGGAATGGTGACACTGGGGGGGGCAGGTGGGATGTGGGGGGGGGACAGGGCAGGTTGGGGTGGGGGGGGACATGGGGGTGATAGGGTCCTGGAGGGGGACACAGGGAGTGGTGGCACTTGGGGGGGGGTCACAGGTGGGACATGGGGGAGGGACAGGGTTGGGGGGGGCACAGAACGGGCCAATGGGGGCATCACCTGGGGAGGGGGCATGGGGTAACGGGGGGACAAGGGGGAGGACAAGGGATGGGGACTGGGGGGGGGCAGAGCTGGGCAGGGGGCACGTCCTGGGGGGGGCACCGGGGGGGGCGCACAGCACCCAGGTAGGACACGGGACGGTGCCTCATTGATGGGGGGGGGGGGGACGGGCAAAGGGTGGGGGTCTCTGGATGAGGGCACAGAGCTGGGACCTGCCCCCCCCCACCTGGTGACCTGCCCCCCCCCCGTGCCCCCCCCAACCCCCCCCAAAATGACCGGGCCCCTCTCTTAACGCCGCAGGCCCCCCCCCGACGGGACGCTCCGGCCGGCCGCGCTCCTCGGGGGGCTGTGAGAGGTGGGCGCCCCCCACCCCTTCCTCCCCCCCTGCACCCCCCCCTTTATATTTTTTATTTTATTTTTATTCCCCCCCCCCAGCTCCCTCCTTTTGCCCCCCCCCAGGCTCCTCCCGACCATGCCCCAGGCTTCGGAGCAACGCCTGGGCCGAAGCCGCGACCCCCCCGGCCGCGCCGTAAGCCAGGAACGTCCCGGGGGGGGGCTGAGCCCCGCCGCCAACGGCCTCTCCCCGGCCCCCAAACTTCGCCTGTTGCCCCCCCGGCCCCCCCCCTTGGATGAAAGGGGCAAGAAGCTGGAGCTGGAGCGGGGCCGGGCTGCGAAACGGGGCTCAGCCGCGCGCCGGGGACCCCTCAAAGCGGACCACGGGGTGCGGGTGCCCGGCTCCCCGGCGGTGGGGGGGGGCGGCACGGCCCCCCCGGGCGGCGTTTCGTCTTCGTCTTCATCCTCCTCATCTTCCTCCTCCTCCTCCTCCTCCTCTTCCTCCACGTCCTTCTCGCTGCCGGCCTCCGAGCGCCGTCCTCGCGGCAACCTGGCGCGCTCCAAATCCGTCAGCATCGGCGACCTGAGCGGCGAGGAGGTGGCGGCGGCGCTCAGCCGCTTGGCGCTGCGGGACGGTGCCCCCCCCTCCTCACACCCCCCCGGGACCACCACCAGCACCACCGGGACCCTCGGGACCACCCTCGGGACCCCCCCCCGGTACTGGCAGCACCGCCACCGCCTCGGCTCTCCGGAGGAGCTCGTCCCTACGCCGGGTCAACGGTGGCCCCCCCAGCGCGCCCCCGCTGCTCTCCGTGCGCCACGAGGGCTGGCCCCGGACTCGTGACCCCCCCTCCCCGTTCGTTCGTGGGCCCCCCCCCTCTGACGGGCCCGTGCCCGGGGCTCGCCGCCGCCGCCCCCCCCCAACAACACCACCACCACCACCACGGGCAGGGGGCCGGCCCCCGGCAGGCCCGAGGAGAAGGCAGCAGCTGTAAGAGGGGTTGGGGGGGCACGGGGGGGTCAAATCCTGGTTTTTGGGGGGGATTTGGGGTGGGGGGGGGTCCTCGCTTGGTTTTTGCCCCCCCCCTGCTTGCCCTGGGTGAAACCCCAGGGTGATGGCAGCGGGATGGGGGGGGGCTTGTCCCCAAATCGCTGCCCCCAAATCTGTGCCCCCCCCACAGGTCCCCAACACGGTGCCACCACCCAGTGCCCCCCCCCCCGGCTCCACCCCCACCTCTAATTAATCCCCCCCCCTCTAAGATGAGCCCAGAATAGCCCCGGGGGCAAATCGGATCAAGCTAACGAGCGTGGGGGGGGCAGATTAACGAGGGGGGGGAGCCGGGGGGGGGACACGGTCCTGTCCCCGCTGTGCCATGGCGGGGCTGTGGGGTGCCACGCTGCTGGGGAAGAGCTGCCCCCCCCGCGGCGAGCCCCCGCGGCCCCCGCTGCCCCCGGCCTCCTGCCCCATCCTCACCTCTGGGGGCCGGGGGGGGCCCTGGGGCTGCTGCTGGGGCGCCGAGAGGTAAAAGGGGGGGGTTGGGGGGCAAAAGGGGGGGGGGTGGGGTGGGGGGGGAAATGGGGAGGTGGGGGGGTGAGGGGGGGGGGTCCTGGCTCGCCCCCAGCCCCCTCCCCCCGGGGGTGGTGGTGTGGGGGGGGGCTGAGGGCTCTGTCCTGGTGTCCCGCAGACCCCCCACGCGCTGCTGCTGGGCTCCGGCCACGTCGGGCTCCGGAATTTGGGCAACACAGTAAGCGGGGGGGGGCACCCGTGTCCCCTTGTCCCTGTGTCCCCTCGTCCCCCTGTCCCCCTGTCCCCTTGTCCTCGTGTCCTGCCACCCCCACCTTGCCTTTTCCCTGTCCCCCTGTCCCCATCCCGGCACAAGGAGTCAGCAGCACGCGGTGGCCCTGTGTGCGGTGTCCCCATGTCCCTGTTCCTGTCTTTGTCCCCAGTGTCCCCAATCCCCCTCCCCATGTCCCCACGTCCCCCTGTCCCATCCCTGTCCCCAAATCCCCCTCCCCAAGTCCCCATGTCCTTGTTCCCTGTCTTTGCCCCCAGTGTCCCCAAATCCCCATCCCTGTGTCCCCGTCCCCAGTCCTTGTCCCTGGTGTCCCCAAATCCCTCTCCCAAGTCCTCGTCCCCAATGTCCCCACATCCGTGTCCCTGTGTTCCTGTCCCCAGCTTTTGTCCCCACATCCCATGTTCCTGTCCCCCGTGTCCCCATGACCCTGTCCTCAGTCCTTGCCTTGTCCCTGGTGTCCCCACACCCCCCTCCCCGTGTCCCAGTGTCCCCAGTGTCCCCAAATCCCCCTCCCCACGTCCCGCTGTCCCCATGTCCCCATGTCCCTGTCCCCAAATCCCCGTCCCCACGTCCCCACGTCCCCCTGTCCCGCAGTGCTTCATGAACGCGGTGCTGCAGTGCCTGAGCAGCACCAAGCCCCTGCGCGACTACTGCCTGCGCAAGGACTACCTGCAGGAGCAGCCCGCCGGGCCCCGCGCCCCCCAGGAGCTCACCGAGGGTGGGTGCCACCCCCCCCCCAGCACCCATGGGTGCTCATCTCCTTGATATAACCCCCCCCTGATGCCCCCCGTTCCCCCCCCGCAGCCTTCGCCGATGTCATCGCGGCGCTGTGGCACCCCGAGCCCACCGAGGCCGTCAACCCCGGGCGCTTCAAGGCCGTGTTCCAGAAATACGTCCCCTCCTTCACCGGCTACAGGTCAGCAGCACCCATGGGTGCTCACCCTGGTGCCCATGCTTGGGTGCTGGTTGGGGTCATTGGGGAACGCCGGGGGCTCGGCCTCGTGTCCGTGGGTGGGTGCTGGGGGGACACCCGGGGGGGTTTGTTCCATTATCTCGTGTGGTTGGGTGCTGGGGGGCACCCTTGGGTGCTCGCCGCTTGTGGGTGGGGGCTGGGGGTGCTCAGCGCTGTCCTTATGGGTGCTGGGGGCACCTCTGGGTGCTCGCCTTCGTTCCCACGGCTCGTGCCAAGGGGGCACCCATGGGTGCTGACCCTCATCCCTGCAGCTGGGTGCTGGGGGGGACCCCTGGGTGCTCGCCCCTTGTGGGTGGGTGCTGGGGGTGCTCTGCTCACCCTGATCCCCACACTTGGGTGCTGGGGGCACCCTTGGGTGCTCAGCCCCATCCCCTAATTGGGTGCTGGAGGTCCCCAGGGCGCCACAGCAGTGAGGCGGGGGTCGAACCCCTCCCCCTTGTTGTCCCTCCGAGGGGGTCTGAGTCTGCCCAGGGGATCTGATGGGGCCGGGGGGCACCCATGGGTGCTGATGGCCGCGCGCTGCAGCCAGCAGGACGCGCAGGAGTTCCTCAAGTTCTTCATGGACCGGCTCCACGCCGAGATCAACCGCAAGGCCCGCAGGACCCCCAGCATCCTGGCAGACACCCGCCGCGCCCCCGCGCCCGAGGACAGCGACACGCTGAGGTTGGGGGGGGACACCGGGGGGGGGTGGGGGACACTGGGGGGGGACACACGGGCTCTTACTGTCCCCCCCCGACCCCCCGCAGCGACGACGAGCGCGCCAACCTGATGTGGAAGCGGTACCTGGAGAGGGAGGACAGCAAGATCGTGGGTGAGCGCGGCCGCCGTGGGGCAGCCCCTCATGGCCTGGGGGGGTCCCCAGGTTTTTGGGGGCCCTGCTGACCCCCCTGGCCCCCCCCCCAGACCTTTCCAGACCTTTTCGTGGGGCAGCTGAAGAGCTGCCTGAAGTGCCAGGCCGTGCGGCTACCGCTCCACCACCTTCGAGGTCTTCTGCGACCTCTCGCTGCCCATCCCCATGGTAAGACAGGATCCCCCTTGGTTAATTGATCCCCCGTGGTTAATTAGAGCCCCCCCCCGGTTAATTTGAGCCCCCCCCCAATTTGCAGGAAGAGCTTCGCGGGCGGGAAGGTTTCGCTGCACGACTGCTTCAGCCTCTTCACCAAGGAGGAGGAGCTGGACTCGGAGAACGCGCCCGTGTGCGACAAGTGCCGGCAGCGCACAGCGCAGCACCAAGAAGCTCACCATCCAGCGCTTCCCCCGCGTCCTGGTGCTGCGTATCCTTCAGGATCGGGGTGGTTTTATTTTTGGGGAGGGGTCCCGGGGGGGGTCCCTGCCTTGTCCGGGTGATGTCCCTTAACCCCAGGGCCCCCCCCCCCCACCCCAGACCTCAACCGCTTCTCCACCACGCGCTACTCCATCAAGAAGTGCTCCGTCTTCGTCGACTTCCCCCTGCAGCAGCTCAACCTGCGCGAGTTCGCCAGCGAGAAGGCGGGTAAGGGGGGGCCGGGGGGGGGTCACAGAGGGGGGGGGCAGGGGGGGGGGGTCTCAGCTCTGAGCTGTGCCCCCCCCCCCCACGCAGGCAGCCCCGTGTACAGCCTCTACGCGCTCTGCAACCACTCGGGCAGCGTGCACTACGGCCACTACACCGCCTTCTGCCGCGACCCCTCGGGCTGGCGGCTCTACAACGACTCCCGGTAGGTGCCCCCCACCCCAAAAATTGACCCCCCCCCCCAAAACCTTGACCCCCCCCCCCCCCGTGGCTCCGTGCTGAGGCTGCGGCCGCAGCGTGTCGCCCATCAGCGAGAACCAGGTGCCGTCCAGCGAGGGCTACGTCCTCTTCTACGAGCTCCACGACCCCCCCGGCAGGAGGCCCTGAGCTGCGACCCCCCCCCCCCCGGGGACCCCCCCCGGGACCCCCTCCTCCTCCTCCCACCCTCCTGAGACCCCCCCCCCCCCCTCCAAGTCCGGTCCCGGTTAACGGGGGGGGGGGGGGGGGGGGGCCGCGGTTGGGCGGCTGTACAGAGCCCCGGCGGCCCCACCCCAGGGGCTTTTGTGAATAAATTTATTAAAAAAGACCAAAAACGAGGAGTTTTGGGGGGATTTGGGGGGGGGGAGCCCTGGCTGGGGCGCTGGGGGGGCAGAGGGAAGGGGGCGGGGCTAAAAGGGAAGGGCGGAGCTATGGAGCAGGGGGCGGGGCCAAAAACAAAGGGGCGGGGCTATAGAACAGTGGGTGGGGCTATAAGCAGGGGGCGAGGTTACAAAGGGGGGCGTGGCTATAGGTAATGGGCGTGGCTATGGAACGGGGGCGGGCTTACTCTACACGTGTCTTATAGGGAGGGGGCGTGGCTTGTTGCGGGAGGGGCGGGGCATCCAGTGCAAGGGCGGAGCCAATCAGGGAGGCGGAGCCACCACGGGGGCGGAGCCACCCTAAGGGCGGGGCCCTGCCGCGTCCATCAATGAGACAGCGCCGCGCTATTGGCTCCCGTTAACCCCGCCCCCTCCCTCTCCACCAATCACCGAGGAGGGGCGGGGCCCCCCCCCAGCCCTGAGCGGTGCTCGCGGTTTCGGCGTCCGGAGGGAAACGGGAGCGGGGCGCGGCCGGCCGGGCACCCCCGGGCCCCCCCCTCCCCGTTTCGGCAGCGCCCCCAATGCCGCGCACCGTGGCCGTGCTGGGGGGCGGCATCAGCGGCCTGGCCGCCTGCTACCACCTGGCCCGAGCCCCCCAGCCGCCTAAGGTGAGCGGGGGGGTACCGGGGGGGCTCTGAGCCCCTTCCCCGGTCCCCCCCGGTGCCTCCCGGTTCCTTCCCGGTCCTTCTCCGGTGCCCCCCGGTCCCCTACGGAACCCTCCGGTCCCCCCCCCGGTCCTCCCCGGTGCCCCCCCGGTCCCTCCCGGTGCCCCTCCGGTGCTCCCCTGGTGCCTCCCGTTCCCTCCCGGTCCCCCCCCGGTACCCCCTGATCCCCCCCCCGGTGTCCCCTGGCACCCCCCCGGTGCTCCCCGGTTCCCTGTCGGTTTCCCCCAGTTCCCCCCAGTTTCCTCCCGGTGCCCCCCCGGTGCCCCCCGGTGGCCCCCGGTTCCCCCCCGGTGCCCCCCGGTACCCCCGGTTCCTCCCGGTGGCCGTGACCGCGGTTCTGCCCCCCCCCAGGTGGTGCTGCTGGAGGCCAGCGGCCGCCTCGGGGGTGGCTGCAGAGCACCCGCACCGAGGACGGGGCCGTCTTTGAGCACGGGCCAGGGGAGTCCGGCCCGGGGGGGCAGTGGGCACCGACACCCTGCACATGGTAATGGGGGGGGGCGGGGGGGCCCTGGGGTGGGGGTCTGGGGTCCCAGGGGGGCTGGGGTGGGTGCAGGGGGCTGGGAGGGGTCCCTAGGGGGGTGTTGGGAGGTTGCTGGGGGGTGTCAGGGTCCTGGGGGGGTCCCTGGGGGGTGTTGAGGTCTTGGGGGGTCCCTAAAGGGGTGCCAGGATCTTGGGGGGGACCTGGGGGGATGTCAGGTTGTTGGGGGGGCTCTAGGGGGTGTTGGGGTCTTGGGGGGGGCCCATGAGGGGATGTTGGGGTGCTGGGGGGGCCCTGACTGTGTGTTGGGGTCTTGGGGGGATCACTCGGTGGATGTCGGGGTCTTGGGGGGTCCCTGGGGGGGCGCTGAGGGACCCTGGGAACACCTGAATGGAGCCGGGGAGGGGTCCCAGGTGGGTTCCAGGCTCTTGGGGGTCCCTGGTTGGGTTCTGCAGGGTCTCCAGCTTGGTGCTGGTATCTGGGGGGTTCTGGGGGGGGGTCCTGTCCCTGTCCCCCGTCCCCATCCTCCCCATGTCCCCACAGATCTCGGAGCTGGGCCTGGAGAGCGAGGTCCTGCCCGTCCCCGGGGACCACCCGGCCTCCAGGCACCGCTTCCTCTACTCCGCGGGCGCCCTGCACAAACTGCCCCTCGGGGTTTGGGGTAGGGTGCCACCCCCCCAAACCTTCCACCGCCCCCCCTGGGGGCTCCCATCCCCTGACACCCCCCTCCCCCGTCCCAGGGGGCTGTTTCGCCCGGTGCCCCCCTTCTCGCGGGCGCTGCTGTGGAGCGGGCTGCGGGATCTGCTGGCCCCAGCGGGGAAGGATCCCGATGAGAGCGTCCACGCCTTCGCCCGCCGCCGCTTCGGCCGGGAGGTGGGTGCCTGCGGGGGGTGATAACACCCGGGGGGGGCTTATCAGGGGCTGCCTCACCCCCTCCTGCCTTTGTCACCCCCCCCCAGGTGGCCGACATCGCGGTGGACAGCCTGTGCCGGGGGGTGTTCGCCGGGGGACTGCCGGCAGCTCAGCGTCCGCTCCTGCTTCCCCGCGCTCTTCCACGCCGAGCGGCGCCGGCGCTCCGTGCTGCTGGGCTGGCGCTGGGAGGGGGTGAGAGACGGGGTGGGGACACCGAGGGGACACCGAATGCTGCCCCCGGGGCATGTGGGGACACCAAGGGGACAGCCCAGGTGGACGGTGTGGTGCTTGGACACCCTGGTGCTGCCGTTATGGCACGTGGGGCCACCAAAGGGACACCCCAGGCGGATGGTGTGGTGCCTGGACAGCCTAATGCCACCACTATGGCACCTGGGGACACCCTGGTGCACCACCATGGCATGAGGGGACACCAAGGGGACACCCTGGTGCTGCCACTATGGCATGAGGGGACACAGGGGGGACACCCCTGGCTGCCAGCGTGGTGCCTGGACACCCTGGTGCTGCCATTATGGCACGTGGGGACACCCTGGTGCCACCACTATGGCACATGGGGACATCCCAGTGCTGCCACTAGGGGGACATGCACATGGGGACGCCGAGGGACACCCCATGCTGCCGGTGTGGTGCCTGGACACCCTAAAGCCACCACTATGGCACGTGGGGACACCAAGGGGACACCCTGGTGCTGCCACTATGGCATGAGGGAACACCCCTGGTGCAGGGACACCAGCAGGACATGAGAAGGGACACAGGGGGGACCCTGGTGCACGGTGCCCGAGGTGCTGTGTCCCCGCAGGGCAGGAGCGTGGTGCTGAGTCGGGGCTGAGGCCGGCGGGCCGCGCGCCGAGCGCTGGAGCCAGTGGTCGCTGCGGCGCGGGATGGAGACCCTGCCCCGAGGCACTCGCCGCCTTCCTGCGCCCCCGCGGCGTGGAGCTGCGCTGCCACGCGCCCCTGCGCAGCCTGCGGCACCGCCACGACGGCCGCTGGCAGGTAGGGACCCCCACTGCCCTCGGGGGGGGGTCCTCGTCCCTTCAGGGGGGGCCTCTTCCCCAAAAATTTGGTTCCTGTATCCGCCCAGGGTGACACGAGGGTCAGGGTGCTGGCTCAGGGAGGTGCTGGGAGCCCTGGGTTTATGCCCCGTAATTTGGGGGTGCTGGATGCCCCTGGTCCTGTCCCATAATTTGGGGGGGGGGTCCCCTCCCTGTAGTTGGGGTTGGGGGCCAGGACCCTTGGGCTCCTTCCCCGAGGTTTGGGGACTCCAGGAGGTTTCACCTCCAATTAAGGTGGCTGTGATCCCCGGGGGAACCCCCAGGCTCACCCCATGGCTTTTGGGGGTGCCATTTGGGGGTGCCAGGACCCCCAGACCCCCTGGGGTCAGCACCCCCCATTCCCTCTCCCCCCAGCTCACCCTGGCGGATGGCACCGTGACAGCTGACCACGTCATCAGCGCCCTCCCAGCCGCAGGTGGGTGCTGGGGCTCCCCAAACACCCCAAAATCCCCCTGAATCCCCCAAATCCCTCCCAAACTCTCCTTCCAGCCCTGGCGGAGGCGCTGCCGGCCGAGGCCAAGCCCCTGGCGCAGGAGCTGCGGCGAATCCCCACGGTGGCCGTGGCCGTGGTGAACCTGCAGTACGAGGGCGTCACGCTGCCCGTCACGGTGAGAGCCCCACACCCAGGACCCCCCCCCCAGCCCTCCCCACCCCCTTGCTCACCCCTCTCCTCCCCCCTAAAGGGTTTCGGGCACCTGGTGCCTTCCTCCGAGGATGACTCCCTCCTGGGCATCGTCTACGACTCGGTGGCCTTCCCGCAGCACGACGGCACGGGGCCGGCTTCGGTGCGGCTGACGGTGGGTGAGGGTCCCAGGGGAATAAAGGGGAGGGGGAAATACTGAGGGGGGGGCTTATGGAACCCCTTTTTCTGCCACAGGTGATGCTGGGGGGCGCCTGGTTCACGCGAGCTTTCGGGGACCCGGCGGCTGTGGCCCCGGCCACGCTGCTGCAGCGGGCGCAGGCGGCGGCACGGGAGCAGCTGGGGCTGGAGGTGGCACCGGCACGCAGCATCGTCAGGGTGCAGCAGGTGGGTGACGGGGTTGGGGGGGTCTTGGGGGGCGTCAGGGGGGGTCCCAGGGGGTCCTGGGGCTCACCGGCTGCTCCTTCTGCAGGCCTGCATCCCCCAGTACACGCTGGGCCATTGGCAGCGGACGGGTAAGGCTGGGGATGGGGACACAGGGGACGTGGGGACACGGGGGGGACACACAGAGGCTGCCACCGTCCGTCTGTCCGTCCTGCAGAGCGCATCAGCCGGTTCCTGGCGGAGCAGCGGCTGCCCCTCAGCCTCGTGGGCGCCTCCTACACCGGGGTCTCCGTCAACGACTGCATCGCCAGCGCCAAAGCGGCCGTGGGGCAGCTCCTGGGGGGCTGAGCCCCCCCCCGGGGGGGTCCATCCCGGCTCTCCCCGTCCCAGCAGGCAGCAGCAGTAGGACAAAGTGTTGTTTTTTTAATGGAAAACCCCTTATAAAGGCCCAGGGAGCAGCTCATAAATAGAATAAATAACCGCACACCAGCAGCGGAGCCTGCGACTCTCTCCAGGCACCTGCAAGCCTCCGGGGAGGGGGGGCCGAGCCTGGCCCCAGAGCCCCCCGGCTCTCCCCCATCCCCTATTTCTGAGGGGCTCCCCCCCCCTCCGCCAGGCACCAGCCCTGCAGCCGGCAGCTCCCCGGGCTGCTCCGTGCTCGCTGCTCCCCACAGTCTCTCCAGCAAGGCAACAGCACGAGCCGGCCCTGGCAGCCGGTGCGTGCCCGGGGCGGGGGGGGGCCCCCCCATCACGGTGCCGGTTCCCAGCCAACAGTCCTCACGGCGGGGGCTAACGGGGGCCCGGCGGCCAGCTCTGGTTGTACCCGTGGTGTGTGGGAAGGGTCCCCTCCGCCCCAGCCGGGCTGCCACCAGCCCCGGTCCACCTGGGGGCTGCGCTGGGTGACCCCCCCGGCAGAGCCAGCGGTGCCCCGGGTGCCGTTGGCCGCGGTGGGCAGCCGCGGGGACAGGGCCAGCCTGAGGTCCCCCAGCCCCGGCAGCTTGCGCAGCATCTCCTCCCGGAAGGGGCTGTTGCTGTTGCGGTACCTCTGTCCCTCGCGTCCGGGGCCCTGGCGGCTTCGGCCGGCGCGGGGGTCGCTGCCGATGTCCACGGTCAGGTTGGTGTAGAGGGGGTGCAGGTGCTTGGCCAGCAGCGTGTAGGTGAGGGAGTTCATCCCGTCCTGCGTCCACATCCGCTGCGTGCGGATCAGCAGGTCGAACCTGCGGGGACAGCGGGGCCGTCACCCTGCGGCACCCCCCGGCACACCCACCGGCACCCATGGGTGGCCCCGTGCCCGTCCCGAGCCCGCTCCCCACCTGTGCGGGTTCTCCTCGTTGCCTTTGTCCCCTTTGTGCTTCACCATCTTGTAGTGGCCGATGGAGACGGGCGGCCGGACGATCTTCATGCCAGCCAGGCGCACCCTGCGGCAGTCCCCACGTCACCAGGATGCTCGGGCACACCCGTGCAGCCTGGCCACCCGCCAGCGTGCTGGCAAAGCCACCCCCACGCTTTGTCCCCACCAGGAAATGGGACACGGGGACACGGGGACATGGCTTTTCCTGGTAGCGAGGGAGGGACAGCACCGCCCCATGTCCTACCTGGTGGCAATGTCGTCGTCCTCGCCGCCCCAGCCCCAGTACTCGTTGGGGAAGCCGTTGATCTTCATGTACTGGTCCGGGGTGAGAGCAGAGACCCCCCCGAAGTACTGCGAGTAGGGCAGGCTGCGGGGACACCCCAGCGGCTGAGCCAGGAGGCAGCAGGGCCAGCCACCGGGGTGTCCCCCCCCCCATCTCACCCCCGCCACTTACTTGTACCCAAACTTGTTCATGGCGACCGAGACGTGCTTGGGGTTCCAGGGGTCGCAGGTGTAGAGGTTGTAGTCGTTTTCGGGGATGAGGTCGACGTCGTGCAGGAAGAGGCAGTCCCACTCCTCGTCCTTCAGCGCCTCCTTCACCCCCACGTTCAGCAGCTTGGCGCGGTTGAAGGTGCCGTTGCCCGCCTGCGGGGTTTTTTGGGTGGGGAAAAAAATGGGAAAAAAAAGCCAAAAAAAGCAGCTGGGAGCAGCTGGACCCCCCCGGGCTGAACCCCACGGCCACCCCCGTCCCCAAATACTCACCTGGTGCACCAGGTAGATGCCGTACTGCAGCTGCTGGCGCTGCAGGAAGGGGTGCAGGTAGTAGAGCAGGTAGCCCAGGTGGCTCTCGCGGTTGCGGTAGGGGACGATGACGGCGGTGCGGGCGCGAGCCTCGCAGGCGGCCGGCTGGTAGCGGCCCCCCGGCTGCACCGCCGGGTTCTTGGCCCGGATCTGCTCCAGCGTGGGCACCCGGCTGAAGCTCACCGTCAGCGGGCCGACTGCACGGGGGGGAAACGGGGCGATGGAGACCGACCCCAAAAGCCAGTCCCCGTGGCGGGGGGACTCATAGACCCCCCCCCGATCACACTGAAGCCCCCCAGGGGGGGGTCAGGGCCACCCGGCCGCCACTCACCGAGGAACGGCGAGCGCTCGGGGCAGTAGGGGGGCGGCTGCGCGGGGTCGGCATCGAGGCGGGCGGCGGGGGGCTGCAGGCGGCTGAAGTTGGCGTAGACGTCGTGGGTGCGCGTGTAGTCGAAGACGGGGCCGGCGGCGCGGCCGAAGAGCGAGGTGAGGTTGCGGAAGCCCCCCAGGGAGAAGTAGGCGACGAAGGCGAACTGGCAGCCCACCAGCAGGGCCAGTGTGCACGGCCGCTCCAGCAACCGCCGCAGCATGGCGGGGACGGGACCGGGGCCTGCTCCGGGGCCTGCACCGGGAATGGGGCCTTCACCGGGCGGCCTCCCCGGAGCCTCCTTGCGCCGGGCTGGGCCTCACCGGGACGGTTCCCGGTGGCCTCCCTGGAGCCTCCCCTTGCTGGGTCTTCACCGGGGCCTTCACCGGGCCGGGGTCTTCACCGGGCGGCCTCCCTGCGCCGGGCTGGGCCTTACCGGGACGGTTCCCGGTGGCCTCCTCGGAGCCTTCCTTCTCTGGGTCTTCACCGGGCGGCCTCCCCGGAGCCTCCCTTCACCGGGCCGGTCCCGGGGCCTTCACCGGGCCAGGAACCCGGAGCCTCCCTTCGCTGGGCCAGGCCTTACCGGGCCGGTCCCAGGGCCTTCACGGGTCCGGAGCCTCCCTCCACCAGCCCGGGCCTTCCCCGGGCGGCCTCCCCGGAGCTCTCCCCCGCCGGGCCTTCACCGGGGCGGTCCCGGAGCCTCCCTTCGCCGGGCGGGGCCTTCACCGGGCAGCACCGGGGCCTTCACGGGGCCTCCCCCGGGGCCTGGGCCGGGTGCGCGCGGGGGCCGGGCCTCATGGCGGGGACGCGGCGGAACCGAGGGAGCGGCCCCGGAGCTCCCGGTGGTGCTGAAGCCGCCCCCGGTGGGCGCCGCCGCTGCCGCCGCCGGGCTCAGCCCCTCCCGGCCGCCGCCATCTCGGACGTGGCGAGGCCTTAAAGGGGCCGCGCGGCTGCAGGAGGGCGGGGCCGGCACCGGGCGGGACCGGGCAGGGCTCGGGGGACGGCCCCGGGGGGGCGGGGGGGGGAGCCGGGGGCGGGGGGCGGCGGGGCCGGCACCGGCGGCGGGCGGGCGCTAGGACCCGGGGGGACGCCGAGCCAGCGATAGGGGGCGTGGCGATGTGAAGCTCCTCCCACATGGGGCGTGGCCAACTAAGCCCCGCCCTCTGTTGCCGCGGCAACCGCGCACGCCGCCACCGCCCTGCTGGTGCAGTTGCCCCGCCCTTTTTCTCGTGACGTCACGCCGAGCGGGCGCTCTGATTGGGCGCGGCGGGGTGAGCCGGAAGTGGCGGCGGGAGGGGGGGGGGCGCCGGGATGGCGGCGGCGGCGGCGGCGGCGCGGTGCGGGCGGGACCCGTGCGGCGCCCTCTGCCCGCTGCTCGCCTACCTCAGCGTCGGATACGCCGACTACGCCGTGCTCGCACACGTCCTGCCCGGGCCTGCCCTCCGCGGCAGGTGGCACCGGGGGGAACTGGGAGGGAACTGGGAGGGGACTGGGGGGGTACTGGGAGGAACTGGGAGGGAACTGGGAGGGAACTGGGAGGGACTGGGAGGGACTGGGAGGGACTGGGGGGCACTGGGAGGAACTGGGAGGGACCGGGAGGGAACTGGGAGGGAACCGGGGGGAAACCGGGGGGCATCGGGGGGAACTGGGAGGTAACTGGGAGGAACTGGGAGGGAACCAGGGGGCATCGGGAGGCACTGGGGGGAAACCAGAAGGGAACTGGGAGACACTGGGTGGGGAACCGGGTGGCATCGGGGGCAACTGGGAGGCACTGGAAGGGAACTGGGGGGGGGAACTGGGAGGGCACCGAGGGGAACCGAGGGGCCTCGGGGGGGAACTGGGAGGAACCAGGAGGGACCGGGAGGGAAACGGGGGGCACTGAGAAGCAGCGGGAGGCACTGGAGGGGAACTGGGGGGCACTGGGAGGGAACTGGGGGGCACCGGGAGGCACTGGAGAGGAACTGGGGGGCACTGGGAGGGAACCGTAAGGGAATCGGGGGGGAACCAGGAGGTCCCGGGGGGCACCGGGCCCGGCGTCACCTCCCCGTGCCGGTCCCTTGGGCTGTGGGGACCCCCCTGAGGGTCCTGGGTCCCCCCCCCCGAGGGTCCTGGGTCCCTGGGGTTTGGGGTCCCTGGGGTCCCCCCAACGCCTCGGGGGTCCCCGTGGTGCCGGCGCTGCCCTGACCCCTTTGTGCCCCCCCCCGCACCCCCCCCAGCCCGTGGTGCCCGTTCCACGCCGTCACCTTCAACCTCATCGTGCTGCTGCTGCTGGCCTGCCACACGCGCGCCGTCTTCGCCGACCCCGGTGAGCACCCCCCCGACCCCCCCGGCCCCCCAATGAGGTGAGGGGGGGGCTCACGACCCCCCCCCACCCCCTCCCCCAGGCACCGTTCCCCTCCCCGGCACCGCCATCGACTTTTCGGACCTGCGCAGCGCCCCCCCCCGCAAAACAGAGCAGGTGAGCCCCCGGTGTGGGTTGGGGGGGGCTTTTTGGGGGATGCTTTGGGTTGGGGGGGGGCTGAGCGCTGCCCCCCCCCACCGCCAGAGCCCCGAGGAGTGGACGGTCTGCAGCCGCTGCGAGGCGTATCGCCCCCCCCGCGCCCACCACTGCCGCGTCTGCCACCGCTGCGTGCGCCGCATGGACCACCACTGCCCCTGGTAGGTGCCCTGAGGACCCCCCCGGGACCCCCCCATGTCACTGGAGACCCCCCCCCAGCGTCCCCAGAGGGACAGCGAGGTGTCACCCGTCGCGCTGTGTGTCCGCAGGATCAATAACTGCGTCGGGGAGTTAAACCAGAAATATTTCATCCAGTTCCTCTTCTACGCCGGTAAGCGGGGGCAACGGGGGGGGGGCACAGGGGGGGTGTGGGGGCTCCCCCGGGGGGGGCTCAGCCCCCCGGCACCGGGCTCTGGCTCCCTGCTCTGCGCCAGGTCTGGCCAGCGCCTACGCCGCGGGGCTGGTGCTGGTCGCGTGGCTGGGGCCAGCGGGAGGAGACGGAGCCGAAAACAGGGTCCAGACGTGAGTGGGGGGCTGGGGGGGGTCCCAGGGCTGGGGGGGGGGACCCAGAGCTGGGGGGGGACCTCAAAGGGGGGATGCCAGGGCTGGGGGGGGGCTGCAGGGGGGTGGATACTGGGCTGGGGGGGAACCCAGGGCTGCAGAGGGATGGAGGGGGGGACCCCAGGGCTGTGGGGGGACCCAGGGCTGTGGGGGGGCTTTAGGGGGGGTCCCAGGGTTCTGGGCTGCCCCCCGCCGCTGCCCCCCCAGCCCCACACTGCCCCCCCAGCGCCCACTGCATCGTGCTGCTGCTGGAGTCCCTCCTCTTCGGCGCCTTCGTCACCGTCGTCTTCTACGACCAGGTCAGCGGGGGCTGAGCGGATTTCGGGGTGCCATGGGGGGCGGTGGCGGTGACATCCCTGTGTCCCTGTGTCCCCCCCCCACCCCCCCAGGTCGTGTCCATCATCACGGACGAGCCGGCACCGGAGCAGCTCCGGGGCCGGGGGCTGAAGGAGGCGAAGCGGCCGCGGGGGTGTCGCGCCAAGCTGGCGCTGCTGCAGGGGGTGTTCGGCAGCGGCTGCGTCCTCGCCTGGCTCTTCCCCTGCAGCTGCGGGACCCCGGCCGGCCCCGCGTACACCCCCCTGCCCGTCGGCGACGTCTGAGCCCCCCCCAAAACCAACGGGGGGTGGCGGCACCCCCACGCCTGGCCACCTTCCGCACCCCCGGGGGGGACTCTGGCACCCGGGCACCCCGGGGAGGTGCCGTCCGCGCACCCAGGGGTGCCAGGCGCTGCGGGACACCGGGGGGGGGATTTTTTTTGGGGGGGAGGGGGGCTGGCACCCAATAAATTCCCTTTCTATGGAAGTCTCGGTGCAGGAGATGGGTGCAGGGAGGGCTGGGGGGGGTCGACGCAGCCCGGCACCGCCACCAAGAACCACAAAACCAGCGAGTGAGCTCCATAAATAGCTTTAAATAACCCCCCCGCCGCGCTGCGGGTGGCTGAGGGGACACAGGGACCACGCGGGGGGGACCCCCGAGACCAGCCCGGGGGGTGGGGGGGCCCCCGCCGTGCCCGAGGAGAGGGGCTGAGGTAGACGGGCGGGCGGGTGCCCCCCCCGGGCAATAAATAACCGAATAAATAACCCCGAGCGCTACCCCCGGCGGTTCCGCAGAATCGCCAAAATCTCCGCTTTCCGCTTCTCCCACGCCGACACCGCCGCCGGGCGCCGGGGGGCGAAGAAGCTGAACCTCAAGCGGGGGGGGCGCCGCTCGTCCACCACCAGCGCCTGCAGCACCAGCGGCTCGCGCAGCGGCCCCCGGCACACCAAGGTCTCGGTGGCGGCCGTGGCCCCGCTGTAGCGCAGCGAGACGCCGCCCGGCAGCGTCACCGTGCTCTGCGAGGGCACCAGGACGTAGCCACCGTTGAGCACGGAGCCACCGGACGGCTGCCGCAGTGCCAGGTAGACGCTGTCACCGTTGTCACTGCTGTCACCGCCGTCACCGGTGTCACCGCCGCCCGCCGGCGAGCCCTGCCGCACCAGGAGGTGCGTGGCGCCCGCCGGGATGGTGACCACGTCGTTGTAGCCGAAGCTGTGAGGCAGGGACAGCGTTGGAGGGGGTGGCAGGAGGACCCGTGGGTGCCCCCCCCCGTGCTGCCGCCACCCTCGGGTGCTCACCGGGGCTTGGTGAAGACGCCGGAGACCTTGGTGCAGGTGGAGCCGTCGCCGCCGCACACCATGCACTTGTCGAATTTCTTCTTGGAGCCGATGACGCGGTCGCAGCCGGTGGGGACGCAGCGGCCCCGCACGCACACCCCGGTGCCCTCGGGCGAGCAGGGCGTCCCGTCGGCCACCTGCGGCACGCAAACCACGGCCTCAGCACCCCGGGGTGCCACCCCCACGGGGAAGGGGGACGCAGGATGGGGACGCTCACCCGTGGCTCCAGCACGTGGTAGTAGCCCAGGCTGCGCGACTGGCAGGTCAGCTTGCACCGATCCTTCTCGGCGACCCCGCTGTAGCGCGGCACCCAGTCCCCCGCCGCCGGCAGCCCCTTGGAGATGTCGGGGCGATGGTTGTAGGCGGCGCACTGCTCCTCCCGAAAAGCCAGGGCTGTGGAGAGGGGGGACACAGGGCACCGTCAGCACCGGCGCTGCCCCCAAAACCCTCCTGGTGCGCCCCCATCGCGGCCCCCACTCACGGTTGCTCCCGGGACAGGCCCCGGTGTTGCAGGAGCGGAACCGGCTGCGTTCCCCCCGGCAGTAGCGGCCGCCGTTGCGGGGCGCGGGGCGGCTGCAGGAGCGCTGGGAGAAGCTGACGCCGCCGCCGCAGCTCCGCGAGCAGCCACCCCACGGCCCCCACGGCCCCCAGGCGCCATCCACGGGGTTCTGCGAGGGGACAACCAAACCGTCAGACCGCCACCGGTGGTACCCAAATCCCACCCGGATCGTCCCGGCACTCACGTTGAGCTCCTCCACGGCGGCGATGCCCACGCACTGCCCGCTGATGCAGGCTCTGCCGGGCCCGCACGGCGTGCCGTCGGCCCAGGGGAAGTGCTTGGTCTGGCAAACGGCTCGCCCGCCGGCACGGCCGCTGCACCAGAGCGCGGCGCAGGGCGGCTGCAGCTCCCCGCAGTGCCGCGAGTCCGTGCCGAAAGCCAGCTGGCACTGCCGCTCCAGCGGGTACGCGGCGCCCGGCAGCGCCGTCGGCAGCCGCAGCCACTCCGAGGGCTTGTCCAGGAGGCAGTGACCTGCGGGGAGGTGACACGGCTGCACGGGGCGTCCCCGGGGATGGAGGGGACACAGGGGGCTGGGGGGGGGGGCCGTACCGTGGCCGTTATCCAGGAATTCGGTGATGAAGCGGGCGCTGCACGGGGACCACATCTCACCAGGGGGCACCGAGGACATGACCGGGGCCATGACGCGGCGCGAGGAGCCCGCGGGGCCGTTGAGCTCCGCGCAGTGCGGCGAGTCGTCGTGCGGCATGCTGAAAATGTGCCCTGCGCAGGGACGGGGCCGTCAGCACACCCCGGGGGGGCTTGGCCGGGGATGGGGGCCCTGCCTTTGTGTGTCCCCCCCCCCTCCCCGGTGCTCACCGAGCTCGTGAGCGGCCGTGAGGGCGGACTGCAGCCCGTCGTCCTCCACGATGGCGCAGCTGCGCTCGGGGTCGCAGGCGGTGCCCACGTCGGCCATGCCCAGGGTGTCGCACGTGGTTGCCCCACACAGGTCCTGGGGGGGGGTGCACAGGGCTAAGGGGGGGCATCTTGGAGCACCCAGACACCCACGGGTGCCCCACTGACCCTGCCTGCACCCTGAGATCCTGGGGGCACCCGCACAGTTGGAGGGGACCCAGGGATCCCCAAAAACCCAAAGTCTCAGGGATGAGGTTCAGGGGCCCTGCCAGCACCCAAATACCCAAAAAGCATCCCCAGAACCCAGCCAGCACCCAAAAACCTTGGTGGGCACCCAAGGGATCCTACCCTGCACCCAAGGGATCCTACCCAGCACCGAAACTCTCTGGGATGGGCTTTGGGAACCCCGCGACCACCCAAAATCCCATGGACACCCCAGGGACCCAACCAGCATCCAAGCACCCCAGGCACCCCAAGAACCCATCCTACACCCCAAAATCCCAAGGGTCCCACCCCAAGCACCCAAACTCCCCAGGACATGCCCCGGGCACCCTGCCAGCACCCAAACACCTTCGGGGGGGCACCCAGGAACCCAGCCACCCCCCACCCATCACCCCGCAGCCCGTCCCCGTCGCCCACCTGCCGCGTGAAGAGGATGGCGGTGTCGAAGTGGAGGGGACTGTCCTCGTCGGGGACGTTGAGGTCCCGCTGCCACCGGCAGAAGTTGCGGAGCATCTGGGCGGCGTTGGTGGTGGCGGGGGGCCCCGGGGTGCCGGGTCCCAGCACCAGCAGGCGCGTCACCCGCAGCTCCACGGCGTTGCCCAGGCTGCCGTGCCGAAAGGACCTGGCGGCGGCCGCCAGCACCGTCAGCAGGTACGGCCGCAGCCCCGCGCCGTGGAAGCGCGCCATCGACTCGTCCGCCACCACCAGCATCTCCACGAAGCGCGGCAGCGAGGCGAAGCGCTGCCGGGGAGGGGGCGTTGGGCACGGCACCGGGGCGGGGACCCCCAGCGGCGGTGTCCCCCCGCCCGGTGTCCCCAGCGCCGTGCCACCACCCCGTGCTGGTGAACCCCAGCACTGTGACAGGTCACCCTGGTGTCACCCATTGGTGGATGACCCCAAACCAGTGCCCCCCAGCCCACCCTGGTGTCACCCATCGCTGTGCCAATGTCCCTTGTCACTGTGCCATCCCGTCCCAGTGCCCCCCAGCACCATGCCCCTGTCCCTTATCGCCGTGCCAGCCCACACCAGTGTCCCCCAGCACTATGTGACCCTACACCAGTGTCCCCCAGCGCCGTGCCAATGTCCCTGATCCCCGTGCCATCCCGTCCCAGTGTCCCCAGCACCACGTGACTCCCCACCAGTGTCCCCCAGCACCGTGCCAGCCTGTGCTGGTGTCCCCAGTCCCCGGTGCTGATGTCCCCACGGGTGCCAGCCCGTGCCCTGTCCCCGCTGTCCCCACCCTGCAGGGTCCCGGCTGTCCCCTGGGGGTGCTGGGGAGGGTCGCATCCCTCCCAGCCGGTGCCACTCCTGATGTGTCCCGATATGTCCCGATATGTCCTGATATGTCCCAATGTCCCGATATGTCCCAATATATCCTGATATGTCCCAATATGTTCCATTATGTCCCAATACGTCCTGATATATCCTGAAATGTCCCGATATGTTCCAGTATGTCCTGATATGTCCTGCTGTGTCCCGATATGTTCCAATGTCCCGATATGTCCTGTTGTGTCCTGCTATGTCGCAATAGAGCCTGATATGTCCTGATATGTTCCAGTAAGTCCTGATATGTCACAATATCCCAATATGTCCCGATATATCCTGATATGTCCCGATATGTCCCAATATGTTCCAGCATGTCCCGATATGTCCTGATATATCCTGATATGTCCTGATATCCCGATATGTCCCGATCTGTCCCGATCTGTCCCAATGTCCCGATATGTCCCAATGCATCCCGCTTTGTCCCGATCCGTCCCAGCCCCCCCGGTCCGTCCCATCCCGGCCGTACCTTGGCTCTCCTCGGGGCCGGCTCCCCCCGGGGCCGGGGCTCGGCTCCCCCCGGGGCCGTCACGGGACAGGCGGGACCCGGCGCGGCCCCGGTGGCGGCGGCGAGGACGAGCGCCAGGAGCGCGCAGCGCATGGCCCGGGGCACCGCGTCCCGCTCGGCGGCAGAGCCGGGCCCCGCCGCCTTTTAACGGCTCCGGGACGGGGAGGGACGGAGGCGGGGGGGGGAAACCCGCGCTGCCCCCCCCGGGACGGTTCCGGGAAGGCTGAGCCCGGCCGGAGCCTGGGAACGGGGAAGTCCCGGGAACGGGGGCGGCTGTGCCACGGGGGGGGCGTGGGGCTGGGGACCCCCGGAACATTCCCTGCCCGCTACGCCCCCCCCCGCCCTGTCCTGTCCTGTCCTGTCCCTTCTGTCCCTCCCTGACCCCTCCATTGCTGCCCGCCCCCCCCCATCCCATCCTGTCCCCTTCATCACTCCCTGTCCCCATCACTCCCTGTCCCTCCCTGTCCCCAATATCCCCTCCTGTCCCCTCCTGTCCCCTCCTGTCCCCCCCATCCCCTCCTGTCCCCCCCTGTCCCCTCCATCCCTCCTTGTCCCCATCCCTCCCTGTCCCCTCCATCACCCCCTGTCCCCTCCTGTCCCCTCCCTGTCCCCAATATCCCCTCCCTGCCCCCTCCTGTCCCCCCCATCCCCTCCTGTCCCCTCCATCCCTCCTTGTCCCCATCCCCTCCTGTTCCCCCCTGTCCCCTCCATCCCCCCCCATCCCCACGCGGGTCCCTCCCAGCCCCCTCCCCGTGTCCCCCCTTTCCCGGCAGGGCCCCCCCCCGATGTGTCACACCGAAGTCACCTCCTGCCCCCCCGCCCAGCAGCACAGGGGCCGTATCCTGCTTCCTCCCTTCTCGTAACCGGGGCTGAGCCACCGGCCACCCTTCCTGCCCCGGTGCCCCCCCCCACCCCCCCACCCATCTCGGGGTGCCCTTCGTGCCCCCCAGGGGTGCCCCGGTGCCATCCCCGCTGTCCCCGGGGAGAACAAGAGGGTGACAAAGGGAGCTGGTGGCACCCGGCGCCGCCGGACAAAGGGGCCTCTGTGCCGCTGGGTGCTGGGCTGCACCCAAGGGACCCCCCCGGCACCCACGGGACCCCCCCTGGCACCCAGAGCCTGCAGCCGGGACCAGCACCTATGCATGCCTGGGAGTGCTGTTGTGACTGGGAGCCCACTGGGAGCTTACTGGGAGCACACTGGGAGCCCACTGGGAGCACACCACGACCAGCACAAGCAGAATTCACTGGGTCCAGCATCCGGGGGGGGGCTGGCAGGTCCTGGCACCCCCCCGGCCCCAGCATCCGCCGGATCCGGCACCTGGCTCTGCCAGCATCCCATGGGCTCCAGTATCCGCCCAGTTGGACGTCCGGCACAGCCAGTATCCCCAGCACCAGCATCCGCCGGATCCGGCATCCCGCAGGGCAGCGTCCTCTGCCTCTGGCATCTGCTCCAGCACCCCCAGCTCCAGTACACTCAGCTCCAGTACCACCAGTTCCAGCATTCCCAGTTCCAGTACACTCAGTTCCAGTACACTCAGTTCCAGCACCTCCAGCTCCAGAAACTCCAGCTCCAGTATTCCCAGATCCAGCACCAGCACCCCCCTGCTCCAGTACACCCAGCTCCAGCACCCCCAACTCCAGCATCCCAGTTCCAGCACCCCCAGTTCCAGTACACTCAGCTCCAGTACCCCCAGTTCCAGTATACCCAGTTCCAGCACTCCCAGTTCCAGTACACCCAGTTCCAGTACACCCAGCTCCAGTACCCCCGGCTCCAGCATCCCAGTTCCAGCACCCCCAGAACCCCCAGATCCAGCACCCCCATCTCCAGTACCCCCAGTTCCAGCACCCTTGGCTCCAGCACCCCCAATTCCCATACCCCCACTTCCAGTCCCAGTGTCCCCAGTTCACCTCCAGCATTTCCCAGTCACAACCAGACCCACGCACGAAAGCCCCCAGCACACGCACGGGGCTGACACACGCATGTACACGGGGACACGGGGACACCGGGGACACCCTCGGGGACACCCTCGGGGACACCGGGGGCTGCTCAGTGCCCCCCGGGGGGGGGTCCAGGCAGCATCTGTCCAGCACCGCGGGGCCACCGTGACTCAGTGCGGGGTCAGCGGTGACGCCACCGGGCGGGCGTCAGCGGGGTCGGTGACGCAGCGCGAGGCCGCGGGAGCTGGCACGGCCACGGGGACGGGGGAGCCTGGGGGGGGGCGGGGGGGGGGGGACACACACAAATTGGGGTCACCGAGGGTGCTGGCACGGCCCGGCTGTCCCCGTGTCCCCCGCAGGGAAGGCCCCTGAGGGTGGGTGGGGTGGGGGGGGGTGGGGGGGTGGTTTGGGTCATGGCACGTTTTGGGGATGTGGTGGGGGGGTCCTGCTTGCCCTGCCCCCTCCGTCCTAGCCCTGCCTTCGCCATCCCCGTCCCGCTCGCTCGGGTCCCTTCTGTCCCCCCACTGCCCCCCCCCATCCCCTTCTGTCCCCTCTGCCCCCCCCCAGTCCCCTCTGCCCCCCCTCAGTCCCCCACTGTCCCCCTTTGCCCCCCCATCCCCTTCTGTCCCCTCTGCCCCCCTCTGTCCCCCACTGTCCCATCTGTCCCTCTCTTGTCCCCCCTCTGTCCCCTCTGTCCCCCCCCAGTCCCCTCCTGACCCCCCCCACCCCATCCCCTCCCCTCTGTCCCCACCCCCGCCCCTCTGCCCGCCCCAAAGATGGCGGCAGCACCCACTCCAGTTTCCCGGATGTTGCCCTCAGCAAACATGGCGGCCGAGCAGCGCCCCCTTCCCCCCCCCCCATACACACACACACCCCTGCCCTTCCTTTTGCCCGTAACCAACATGGCGGCGGCGCGGCTTCACCCTCCCACCCCCAACATGGCGCCGTGCCGCGGGGGCTGACGGCGGCGGCGCCTGCGCGGTGCCAAGGGCAAGATGGCGGCGCTGAGGGCGCTGCGGGCGCTGGGGGGGCTGCGGGGCCTGAGGGCCCCCGGGGGGGTCCCGGCGGCGGCGGCGGCGCGGCTCGGGGTGGCCCCGGCACGGTGAGGGCGGGGGGTGGTGGGGGAGGGCTGGGGGGCGGCGGGGGGGCGACGGGGGGAGGGGAGCGGGGGCTGGGGGTCGGGGGTTTGGGGTTTGGGGTCGGGGTCTGGGATTTGGGGTCTGGGATTTGGGGCCTGGGATTTGGGGTTGGGGGTCGGGGGCCTAGGATTTGGGGGCTGGGGGCTGGGGGTTGGGGTCTGGGGTTGGGCACCTGGGATCTGGGATTTGGGGGCTGGGGGTTGGGGGGTTGAGGGTCGAGGACCTGGGCCTGGGGGTCTGGGGTCAGGGGTTTGGGGTCTGGGGCCAGGACCTAGGGGCTGGAATTTGGGATCTGAGGCTTGGGGTTGGGGGTCAGGGACCTGGAACCTGGGGCTGGGAGCTGGGTTTGGGGTCTGGGTCTGGGTCTGGGGGTTAGGGCTGGGGTCTGGAGTCAGGGGCCTGGGTCCAGGACTGGGACCTGGGGCTGGGGTCTGGCTCTGGGTTCAGGGACTGGAATCTGGGGTCTGAGATTTTGGGGTCCTGCTGTGACCCCCTTGTTCCCGCAGGGCCCGGCAGTGGCAGCCCGACGTGGACTGGGCGCAGCAGTTCGCCGGCGCCATCATGTACCCCAGCAGGGAGACCGAGAAGTGGGTGCCGCCACCATGGGACGGTGA
The DNA here is from genome assembly GCF_963932015.1 of Anas acuta. Classification (NCBI taxonomy): domain Eukaryota; kingdom Metazoa; phylum Chordata; class Aves; order Anseriformes; family Anatidae; genus Anas; species Anas acuta. Next base: position 885,281 of record NC_089006.1, on the reverse strand, counting down.
GGGGCCGGGGACACCCCCAGGGCAGCGGGATTTTGGGGAGGGGGGAGCCCCAGGGTGGGGGTCAGCCTCCTTAGGGGGGCGCAGGGGGAATAATGGGGTGCCTGAGACCCAGGGAAAGGCTTTGGGGTGGGGGTGCTCAGCGGGGCAGCTCCCCCGACACCACGGGGCTGATGCATTTTGGGGTGTTTTCCCTGCCTGATTCCCCCCCAAAAATTGTCGTCCCCCCCCTGAGCAGACAAGGACCCCCCAGCCCACAAGAAGGTCTCCAGCCTCACCCTCAATTTCGGGCCCCAGCACCCGGCCGCTCACGGGGTCCTGCGCCTGGTGATGGAGCTGAGCGGGGAGACGGTGAAGAAATGCGACCCCCACGTCGGGCTGCTGCACCGCGGCACCGAGAAGCTCATCGAGTACAAGACGTACCTGCAGGTAAATTGGGGGGGGGGGCTCCCAGGGCCTCCCGGGGCCTTTTTTTTTTGTCCTACTGCGAGGATTTGGGGAAAATGGTGGGGAAACGGCGAGGGGAGCCCGAGTTTGGGCCAGACTGGCCGGCTGCCCGCGTCCCCCTGCCTGACCTGGCCACATCAGCGCTGCCCGGGGACTTCTTTCCCCGTTGGGTTTGGTTGTGGTGTTTACAAACACCCCCCCCGCTGGTTGATTACCCCACCCGGATTTAATTTCGGTGCTGGCAGGAGAAACGGAGCCTGAAATAACCCAGGCAGGGCTGGGACAGCGGAGGGACGGCCAAAAAGCTCTCGGGGCACATTGCCCCCCTCCTTCACACCTTGTTCTGAGGAAAGCCACTTGGACGCGTACAGGGCTGGAGCTTTTGGGCTCCTTTTGGGGCTCCTGGGCTCCTTTTGGGCTCATTTTGGGGCTGCTTTTGGGGCTCCCGTGCCCCCTAGGGGAGAGGAAAGCCGCCGCCGTGCTCCGAGTGCCGTGGGTGCTGGCCGCAGCCCCTCAAGGTCACCTTTTCTTCAAGAGTTGGACTCGGCGACCCCTCTGGGTCCCTTCCAACTCCCTTTTTGGGATCCCTTCGCCAGGCCCTGCCCTATTTCGACCGCCTGGACTACGTCTCCATGATGTGCAACGAGCAGGCCTACTCCCTGGCCGTGGAGAAGCTGCTCAACATCCGCCCGCCCCTCCGGGCGCAGTGGATCCGAGGTGAGCACGGCCTCCTGCCTCCCCGGGGAAGGGTCTGGGGGGGGGTTTTCTCCCCGTTCTGCCCCCCTCTCACCCCTCTGTGCCCCCCCCCCCAGTTCTTTTTGCGGAGATCACCCGGCTGCTCAACCACATCATGGCAGTGACCACGCACGCGCTGGACATCGGGGCCATGACCCCCTTCTTCTGGATGTTTGAGGAGAGGGAGAAGGTGAAGGGACGGGGACGGGGAAGCTCCGGCTGCCCTCGGGGTGGGTTTGAGGGGCTCAAGGCCGGCGGACGGACCCCCCCCCTCCTTTCTCTGCCCCCCTGCAGATGTTTGAGTTCTACGAGCGGGTCTCGGGGGCGCGGATGCACGCCGCCTACATCCGTCCCGGCGGGGTTCACCAGGTAAAGGCTCTCTGCAGCCCCCCCCACTTTGGGATTTGGGGGGGGGGGGGGTTTCCCTGATTCCTCCCGGGCTGATCTCCCCCTCCTCGCACCCAGGACCTGCCCCTGGGGCTGATGGACGACATCTACGAGTTCGTGAAGAATTTCTCCATGCGGGTGGATGAGGTGGAGGAGGTGAGCTCGGCCGCCACGGGGGGACACCGGGGAGGGAGAGGGGCCCCATTTCCCCCCCCCACAGGGGCTGGGGTCTCCCTGCTGTCCCCTGGGCATGGCCAGCGTGGGGTTGTCCCCCGGGGGGTGGCAGCAGGGGGGGGACAGGTGGCTGAGGCCCTGCTGCCCGCAGATGCTGACCAACAACCGCATCTGGAAGAACCGCACGGTCGATATCGGGGTGATAACGGCCGAGGAGGCGCTCAACTACGGCTTCAGGTGGGTCCTGGGGGGCTCCTCGGGGTCGGGGGGGCTGCTTGTTGGGGTCGGGGGGCTGCTCTGGGGTTGCTCGGGGTCGGTGCTGGCCCCTGCCTGGCTCCAGGCTCTGCTGCTTGGTGTCAGAGCTGTGCCACCGTGTCCTGCGTGGCTTTTTCCCCCCCCCCCTGCTGTCCCCAAACCCTTCTGGGACGCCGTGGTGTGCAGGGCGAGGAGCTCCTGGCCCCTTTTCCATGTCCCCTCGGTGCGGAGCCCGTCCTCCTGCTGCTGTGGGGTTTTTGGTGTCCCCCCCCCGGCTCAGCCGCCTCTCTCCACGCAGCGGGGTGATGCTGCGGGGCTCGGGGATCCACTGGGATCTGCGCAAGACTCAGCCCTACGACGTCTACGACCAGGTGGAGTTCGACGTCCCCATCGGCTCCCGAGGGGACTGCTACGACCGGTACGTCCCCACACCGCAGCTGCCCACCCCCCTCCTGGCACAGCACCCGCGCTGAGCCCCCCCCGTCCCCCCAAACCCCCCCAGGTACCTGTGCCGCGTGGAGGAGATGCGCCAGTCCCTGCGCATCATCCTGCAGTGCCTCAACAAGATGCCCGAGGGGGAGATCAAGGTGGACGACGCCAAAATCTCCCCTCCCAAGCGGGCGGAGATGAAGGTAAAAGCCTGGCCTGCTGCCGGCCCCCCCCCACTTTGCACCGGGGACCCCCCCCGAGCCCAAAAAAACGCTCCTGGGGGGGGAGGAGACCCAGCGCTGCCCGGCCGTGGCCTCTCTCCGCAGACCTCCATGGAGTCCCTGATCCACCACTTCAAGCTCTACACCGAGGGCTACCAGGTGCCCCCCGGAGCCACCTACACGGCCGTCGAGGCCCCCAAGGTGCCCTTCTTTTGTTTTTTGGGGGGGCTGAGCCCAGCCTGGGCTGGCACCCAGCTCGGTTTTGGGGTGGGAGGAGGGCGGTGGGCGCCAGCCTGCGCCGCGGTGCCTCTGGGGACGGCGCTCACCGGGTGTGGGACCGGCACAGCCCTCGGGACACCGCCCACGTCCCGTCCTGTCCCAGGGCCTCTCAGGGTTTTTTGGGGCTGGACGCAGCCACCGCAGCCCCCCCGGGTGTCACCAGCCCTGTCCCCGTGTCCCCACAGGGTGAATTTGGCGTTTACCTCGTCTCGGACGGCAGCAGCCGCCCCTACCGCTGCAAGATCAAGGCGCCCGGCTTCGCCCACCTGGTAGGGCACTGGGGGGGGACTGGGAGGGAACTGGGAGGACTGGGGGGGCAACCTGGGGTGGCCGAATCTGCCCTCCAAGCAGCGCCAGCTCCTCGTGGGCCTGCTGCGAGGTTCTCCAGGGGCCAAGTGACACCTGTGGGGACGCGGCTGTCACCCGCACGTCCCCGTCCCCGCCGGGTGGCTCGGTGCGAGCCGCAGCTTCTCCTGCTGGAGCCTCGGAACCGGAGGCCGCTTCCTGTCCCCGCCGATAGCTGACCACTTCCTGCAGCTGCCGTGCCGCTGGGGGCCTGGCCTGAGCCGTGGGGGGGCTGCCAGAGGGGCCCCCCCCCTCTCCGGAAGCCGCGGCCCCGGCACCATCGGCAGCTGTTGGACGCAGGCGGCCGCGCCTCCAGCCTCGTGCCTCCGGCTGCTGACCGCAGCGGCCGCCTTCCTGCCGGCTCCAGCTCCGCGGGATCGGCCGAATTTGGGGTTGGGGGGGGGCACGGGGATGGTTTGGGGCCGGGGGGGGGGCAGCCCCTGAGATAAAGCAGCCCCGTGGCGCCGCGCTCGGGGCTGATTTTGTGTCTTTCCTCCTCTTTCAGGCCGGCCTGGACAGGATGTCGCAGGGCCACATGCTGGCAGACGTGGTGGCCATCATCGGTACGTGTCCCCCGGGGGGGTCCCGCGCCCCCCATGGACCCCCTGTGGGTTCCAGGGGGGGGTCGGGGAGCCGGGCTCGGCCCTGCCCTCACCTCCCTTCTCCTCTCTCCAGGCACGCAGGACATCGTGTTCGGGGAGGTGGATCGGTGAGGGGCTCAGCGCCGTGCCCCCGCTGCGTGTGCTGCTCCCTGCGCTCCCCCCTGCGCCCCCCCCGTGCTGTCCCTTCACCGATTTGAGTCGAATAAAGGCTAAAACGGGTCCCGGCTCCGCGCTTCTGTCCCTGCGTCAGCCCTCGGCTGCCGGAACCGGGTGAAACCCCGCTCCTCTGCCCTTTCCCACACAAGGCTCGCGGTCGAGAGCTTCCCCTTCCCTCGAGGTGGGGCCCGCGGGCGCATCACCCTCTCCGGGAGGATCCTCCCCGCTTCCCCAGCCCCGGGGGGGGCACTTCCCGGGGGTATTTTTACCTTTCTGCCCCCACCGCCTGCGATTTTGCACCCGGCCGGGGCCGGCGACGCCTCTGGGAGCTCCCCTGTGCCAGGGTGGCACTTGGGCACGGGGAGGGTGGTGACACGGGGACAGCTCGGTGGCAAACCGGGGGGGGGCCGCGTGGCCAGACGGGGGCTGGAGGAGGGGAAGCGGTGGCGGGGGGGGGGACGTGAGGGCGGCGCGAGCCGCTGGGGAGGAAAGCGCTCGCCCTGCGGTCGCTGCCTCCAGCGCAACGCCCAGCGCCACCGACCCCGCCGGCCACAGCCCTGCACCTCCGGGTGCCGGCAGCAGGTAGGGACCGGGACCGGGGACAGGGCTGGGGGACAGGGACAGGGCTGGGGGGGGACAGGGGACAAGTTGGGGGGGGTTGGGGACAAGTTGGGGGGGGACAGGGGAGCAGCTGGGTGGGTGCGTGGGTGATGGCCCGGCCTGGCCACCGCTGCGCTCGCCCTTTGGGGTGAGGCAGGACCCATCGAAGGCACCCCCAGCGGCTCTGCTGGCACCCCTGGGGGCAGCGGGGTGTGAAATGGGGGGGGCACTGCCCTGTCCCCCACCCGGGGGGGGGCACCCGGGGGCTCACCAAAACCATCGGAGACGCGGCGATGGCACCGCTGCGCTCCCCGGGCACGCAGAGAAAGCTCGGAGGTGGTGGCTCCAAGCTCGGGGTGCCCGGGGCAGGATCTGTCCTGGGGTGTCACGGCCCCGTTGTGCCCCCCCCCCGGACCCCTGTCCCCCTGTCCCCCCCCCCACAGAGGCGCTGATGGAGCCGGAGCTGTGCTACGTGCTGGACGCCGTCCTCTTCCTCTACGGCATCGTCCTCACCGTGCTGTACTGCCGCCTCAAGGTGGGCACCACGGCCACGGCCCCCCCCTTTTTGGGGCTGGACCCATCCCCAGAGGGATCCCCAAACCTCTGTGGGTTTTTTTTTCCCCCCCCCCATCCCCGGGGTTTATTTTTTTGGGGGGGTTTCGGGCTGACCCCTTTGCGTCCCCGCAGTTCCTGGCTCGCCGAGCATCGCAGGGCGCCTCCAAAGGGGCCAAGGAGGTAAAGTCCCTTTGTCACCCCCCCCCCCAAAAGGAGGGACACCCCGGCTTGGGGGGGGGGGCACTGGGGGGTTGGGGACCAGCAGTGACCGCCCCCGTCCTGCGCAATGCTGGGGAGGGAAACGGGGGGGGGGAAACCAGCGGGGGGCACCTGGAGGTGGCAAGTGGTGGAGGGGGGGGGAAGTGAAAAATCGTGGAAAATTCACAATTTGTAGGGCCGCTGGCAGATGGGGGGGGGGTTGTGGGGGCGGGGAGCAGGGTGTCCGCCCCCCCACCCCCCCCCCTCCAGGGCAGCTCTTTCTCTTTCTCTTTCTTTTTTTTTGCAGCAGAAAGAAGAAGCCATCTACACGGTAAGGCAGCTGCGGGGGGGGGCAGGAGATCCCTGGGGGGGGGGGATAAATCCCATGGGGTGCCCCCATCCCCTGGGTGCTGGGTGTTTGGGGGGGGCGTTAATCCCGTGGGGTGCCCCCGTCCTGTGGGTGCTGGGTGTTTTTGGGGTGCCCCCATCCGTGGGGTGCCCCCATCCCCTGGGTGTTGTTTTTTTTTTTTTGGGGGGGGTAAATCCTATGGGGTGCCCCCCTCCCATGGGTGCCGTGGTTTATGGGGTGCCTCACATCCCCGGGGTCCCAACAGCTACCCAGGGCCCCACCCCATTTTGGGTGGAAAAATCACCAATCTGGGGCTGAGGGTTTGCATGGTGGGGGGGGTTGCGGGGGGGGGGCAGGCAGGGCTGTAACCCCCCCCCCCCCCCCCTCCTACACCAGGGGCTCAGCACCGAGCAGCAGGACACGTACGAGATGCTGGAGCCCAAATCCTGACCTCGTCCTCGCGCCGCCCCCCCCTCGCCCCCATCCCCAGGACCCCCCCTCGCCGCCCCCCCCCAGCCACCGCTGGATGCAGAATTGGAGGTTTTTCTGCGCAGGAAATGGCCGTTTTCAGCCCCAAATCGCCTCCAGCTGGGCACGGACCCCGCCGTGGGGCCGGGGGCGTGATGGGGGCCTGGGGGGGGGCGTGAAGCCCCCCCCAAGCTCCTGCCCCACTCCTCCCAGTAAAGCAGCTCCCAGTGCAAACTGGGCACGGCGCTCGCCTTAATCCGGGGCAGCGGGTGGGTGGCACCAGGGGGGGGGGTAGGATAAAAAAAAAACAGGCATTTTGGGGAGAGAAACGGCTATTTGTGTATTTGGGGGGTGTCGTACGGGGGGGGGGTTGTTTTGGGGGTGTCAGGCGCAGGCGACGTTCTCGTAGCTGTCGCTGGGGACCCGGCACAGCCCCCGGGGGGTGCCGGCACCGCGGGGTCCCGGCAGCACCGCGTAGGTGACGGAGGGCTCCTGGGGGGCACCGGGGGGCGCGGGGCCACCTGCGGGGCCACCACCGAGTCTCGGTTTGGGGACATGGGACATGGCACCGGGGGGGGGACTTGTTTTTGGCCACCTCCCCGCGTGTCCCCTCCCCGGCTCACGCGGTGTCCCCGTCCCCTGCACTCACCCCCGCCCTGCTCCGTGACGATGACAGCGGCGTACACCACATCCTGGGGGGACACTGCAGGGACAGAGCCGTGACCCCCCCCCATTTGCAGTGGCACCGGGGGGGCTGCAATGTCCCCAAGGGGGCCGCGGTGTCCCCAAGGGCTGGCACTCACCGTTGCTGTACTCGGGCTCCGCTGTCTCCGCGCTGAGGACAGGAGGGGCACGGGGACACCGAGGGGCTGCGGGGTCCCTGGGGGGGGGGGGACAAGGGGACATGGAGGGGGTAGGGGACACCCTGGGGACGAGGGGGGGGGGGCAGGTCCCCTCCCCAGGCTCTGGGCTCACCTCTCCTGGCTCTTTTTGGCCGCTGCAAAGCAAGAGGAGGGGGCACGGTGAGTGCTCCGTGGGGGCGCTCCCTGGCAGCCTGGTTGTCCCCAAAGCCCCCCCATTGTCCCCAAAGCCCTCCCAGTGTCCCCAGAGCCCCCCCACGTCCCCAAACCCCCCCCCATGTCACCCACCTGGGTGCCGCCGCCGCCAGAGGTGCCAGCCCAGCGCGGCGCAGGCAGCCACCAGCACCAACAGGGACGCGCTCAGCCCCCCGGCCAGCGCTGGGGACACAGAGGGGACAAACACAGCTCAGCCCCAGGGGCACGCAGCCCCCCCCCCACGACCCCCCCAGATCCTCCTTGGGCTCACAGCCCCCCAGCCCTTACCTCGTCCCCGCCGCTGCCCCTGTCCCCGCGGTGTCACCGAGAGGGCCACGGGGGGGCTGCGCTCCTGGAAGGCGCGCCGGGCGCCCAGCCGGTTGGTGGCCACGCACTGGTAGGAGCCGACGTGGCCCTGCCCCAGGGGTCCCAGGGCCAGGAGGGGACCCTCGCCCACCTCCTCCCCGTCCCGCAGCCACCTGAAGGCCACGGGGGCCGTGCCCACCCGCACGGCGCAGCTCAGGTTGAGGCGCTCGCCCTCCGTCCCCAACGCCTCCGTCACCGCCGCCTCCGTCCCCGCCACCCGCACGGTGGCACCGGCCACGGGCACTGGGAGAGGGGGCAGCGCCGGGGGGTCACAGGGGGACCTGTGAGCGTCCCCCCCCACCCAGCACGGTGCTCACCCACGACGGTGACCTGCAGCTGGGAGCTGTTGGCCGCGGTGACGCCGTCGGTGGCCCGGCACAAGTAGTGGCCGCCGTCCTCCGGCCGTGCCGCCGGCAGCTCGTAGCGGGGTCCCTGGGCCAGGGGCTGGTCCCGACCCTCCCGGTGCCAGGAGAAAACGAGGGGCCTCGTGCCCCCCCCCGCCGTGCAGCTCAGCACCAGGCCCTCCCCCTCGGCCACCTGCCCCCCGGGGGGCTGCGCCGCCAGGGTCACCCCCGCCACCGGCACCCCTGTGGAGAGGGGAGGTGGCGGGGGTGGGATGGGGACGGGGGGGGGGGCTGGGGACACTGGGAGGGGTGGGGGGACCCAAAAGGGGTGGGGGGGACCCAAAAAGGGTGTGGGGACCTGGGGAGGGACGAGGGGGACCCAAAGAGGGTGTGGGGACCTGAAAGTGGGGTGAGGGGCTCCAAAAGGGGTGTGAGGACCTGGGGAGGGATGGGGGACCCAAAAGGGGTGGGGGACCCAGGGAGGAGTGGGGGGCCTGGGGAAGGGTGGGGGGACCTGGTTTGGGTACAGGGAGCTGGGAAGGGGTGGGTGAGGTCCTGGGGGTGGATTGGGGGGGGCAGGAGGGATGGGGAGTGGGGGAAGGATGGAGGATGTGGGGGGCGATGGGGGGACCCTACAAAAAGATGGAGAGGGGTCCTGGGTGAGGATGGAGGGACCAAGGGAGGGAGCCCCGGGATGGGTGTTAGGACCCGGGGAGCAAATGGGGGGGACCTGGGACAGAACTGGGGGAACTGGGGGACCCGGGGGGGGGATGCGCCCCCCTCCCAGCCGCTCACTTCTGACGGTGATGGTGACGGGGTTGCTGCGTTTCTGCACCTTGGCCGCCTCCGCCCGCGCCTCGCAGGCGTAGGAGCCCGAGTCCCACAGCGCCAGCGCCTGCAGCAGGTGCCGTGGGGACCCCTGGGGCCCCCCCACCACCAACCCGTCCCGGTAGAAGAGGTGCCGCAGGGCCACGGGGGGCCGCAGGGGGCTGCCGCGGGTGACGCAGACCAGGGTGAGGGCGCTGCCCTCGGGGGGCTCCCGGGACCCCTCCACGCTCAGCTCCGGCACCGAGAAGAGCTCTGGGGAGACGGTTCCGAGGGGGGGCGGTGACCCCACTGCCGTGCCCCCCAGCCCCGCTGCCCCCCACCCGAGCTCACCGTGCACGACGACCTCGTTGGGTTTGGTCTCGAACCTGCTCCAGTACCCTCCGCCCGTGCAGTGGTAGCGGCCGCTGTGGTGCCGCTGCGCGGGGGCGAGCAGCAGCGTGTCCTCCGGCCCCCCCGGCCCCCGCAGCAGCTCCCCGTTTCGGAAGAAGCTCACGCTGCTCGGCCTCAAGTCCCACCTGCTCCGGCACCGCAGCACCAGCTCGTCCCCCTCCAGCACCGGCTGCACCGGAGCCTGCAGCACCCACCAGTCTGCGGGGAGCGGTGGGAGCCGCGTCGCACCGGGGCGCACAGGGGGCAAGGGTGTGCACTGGGATGCACTGGTGTGAGTGGGTGTGCGCCCGGTGTGCACTGGGATGCACCCGGTGGATGTGGAGGGTGCACGGGGACGGGCTGGTGTGCACAGGGATGTGCCCAGTAAGCGCTGGGGATGCACTGGTGCACCCAGTGTGCATGGGGATGCACCCGGTGTGTACTGGGGATGCACCCAGTGTGCGTCGGGGACGCACTGGTGTGCACAGGGATGCACTGGTGCAGAGGGATGCGCCCAGTGTGCACTGGGGATGTACTGGTGCGCATGGAGATGCGCCCAGTGTGCACTGGGGATGTAGTGGTGTGCAGGGAAACGCACCCAGTGCGCACTGGGGACTCACTGGTGTGCACAGGGACGCGCCCCACGTGCCCAGGGTCCTGCCCAGTGCGCACAGGGTTCCCCCCCCCCTCTGCCCCGATTGCTTGAGAGGTGACAAAGGCCGCGAAGCCGAGCCCCCCTCCCCCTGCCAAGCACCCATGGGTGCCGGGCACCCTGCCCCTCACCGTCAGAGACGCTCAGCTTGAGGGGGGGGCTGGGCTCGGACCCGGACCTCCAGCACTGGAAGCTGTAGCGGCCGGTACTGGACGGGGTGAACTGGAGGCGACTGGTGCCTCTGCTTATCCCGTCGTTGATGTTCCACACGGTGAGGACGCGCTCGTTGGGGGGGGCGCAGGTCAGCGTCACCTTCTGCTCCTTGAACAGGGGCGTCCAGGGGGGGTCCAGCATCAGCAGGGGGGGCTGGGCACCTGCAGGGGGGACACGGGGACGCCAGCGTGCCGGGAGCTTGGGGACAGGGGGGGCTTGGGGGACACCAGGGGACTGGGGACATGGGGGGCTCGGGGACATGGGGGGGCTCGAGGACTTACCTGTGAGGCTGAGGAATTGGGCTGGGAGGGAGAAGAGGCCGGGGGGGGTGGGGGGGGCGCAGGGGCTGCTGTCACCGCGGTGTCCCCCAGCCCTCGCTGCACCCCCGGTTCTGGCCACGGGCACCCATGGGTGTGGGGAGCGTTCCCAGGGCGGCCGGGGGGGGTCCCAGGGGACGCAGCTGCGTCACAGCCACCCATGCAAAGCAGCCGGGCCCCCCCCGGCCCCCCCAGCTGTGCAGGGCTCGGAGGCGCTTCCGCCAGCCCCGTCTCACGCTCCCCACGGCTGCCCCACATCCTGTCCCCACAGCCCACCCCGTGTCCCCGTCCCCATGGCATGTCCCACCCCCGTGTCCCCAGCCCCACGGCTCCCTGCCCATCTCGTCACCCTGTCCCCAGCCCCAGTGTCTTTGTCACCGCGTCCCTGTCACCGCGTCCCCATCCCCACGGCCACTTCATCCCCATGTCCCCGTCCCCACGTCCCCGTCCCCACGTCCCCGTCCCCACGTCCCCCTCTGCCTGTCCCCATGTCCCCATACCCCATGGCCCCGTCCCCGTGGTGTTCGTCCCCATGGCCCCATCCTCATGGCCCCATCCACGTGGCTCTGTCCCCATGCCCCCATCCCTGTCCCCTCGCCCCCGTGTCCCCATCCCCGTGTCCCCGTCCCCCTGTCCCCGTCCCCACAGCCCCCCCGCTTTGCCCCCAGGGGCTCAGCCAGGAGCAGGCCTCCCCTGCCCCCAGCACGGGGGGGCTGAGGGGACGTGGGGACATGGGGACACGGGGACACGGGGACATGGGGACATGGGGACATGGGGCCGGAGGGTCACGGCCTCACCGCAGAGCAGCAGCGCCGGGCTCCTGGCCATCCCCTTGCACGGGCAGCGGCAGTGACAGTGACAGTGACACCCCCTTTGCATGACTCTGTTGGAGATAAGGGGAAGGAAGTGACAATCCTTCCCCCCCCCCCCCCCCCCCAACCCCCCCCCCGGAGGTGGCATCGCCCAGGGCTGCGAGCGGGTGGCGGCGTCTGGGGACAGCCAGGGATGGGAATGGGGACAGGGAATGGGGACAGGGACAGGGATTGGGGGGGGGATGGTGGTGAGGATGGGGACGGAGATGGGGACGGGGACAGGGGGTGGGAATGGGGACGGGGACGGGGATGGGGATGGGGAAGGGAATGGGGACAAGGATGGGGATTTTAATGACAGGGATGGGAATTGGGGACGTGGATGGGAATGAGGATGGGGCAGACAGGGATGGGGATAGGGATGGTGGGGACGATGGGGACAAGGCCAGGGATGGGGACGGGGACAGGGATGGGGACTGGTGAGGATGGGGACAGGGATAGGGAAGGGAACGGGGACGGGGACGGGGACAGGGACAGGGACAGGGACAGGGACAGAGCTGCCACCACCCCATCACCCTGCACCCCAGGGTCACTGCGGGGTGACAGAGCCCAGCGGCGCAGCGAGGGGACACCCTGCAGAGGGGGGTGGCTGGGCTCTCCGGGCTCTGCTGCGGGGGGGGTCCCGGCTCCGGTCACCCCCCACCCCCCCCATCCCCCCCCGTTACCCCCCGGTCTCCCCCGGTCCCCTCCGGTTCCCTCCCGGTGCCCCCGCCCCAGGCTGCAGTTCCCAGCGCGGCCGCCAGGCGGCAGCACCGAGCCCTGGGGGTGGTGGGGAGGGGAGGGGCTAAATCAAGGGGCGGGGCTAAAGGGGCGGGGCTATGGGAGGGGCGGGGCGCTGTGGGCGGGGCTTGCTGGCCCCGCCTCCCGGCGGAGCGGGGGAAGATGGCGGCGGAGCCGGGGCAGGAGCCGGACCCCGACCGGGAGCTGGAGGAGCTGCTGGAGAGTGAGGGGGGGGCAACGGGGGGGCTGGGGGGGAAATGGGGGGCTCGGGGGGGGCTGGGGGGCAATAGGGGGCTGGGGGGGGCACCGGGGGTCCGGGGGGGCTGGGGGGCACCGGGGGGCACCGGGGAACCGGGGGGGTTTTGGGGTACCGGGGTACCGGGGGGGTTTGGGGGGAAACGGGGGCTCCGGGGGGGGTGGGGGCAATGGGGGGCAATAGGGGACTGGGGGGGCACCGGGGGTACGGGGGGGCTGGGGGGGGCACCGGGGGGCACCGGGGTACCAGGGGGGTGGGGGGTTATTGGGGGGCTGGGGGGCAACGGGGGGGGCCTGGGGGGGTGGGGGTAACAGGGGGGCTGGGGGGCAACGGGGGGTTATGGGGTACGGGGGGGTGGGGGTTATTGGGGGGCTGGGGGCTGGGGGGGGGGCTGCTCTGGTGAATTGGGTCAGGGGAGGAGGGGGGGGTCCGGGGGGGGTGGAGGTCATGGGGGTGCAGCGGGGTCTGGGGGTGTTGTGGGGCTCCTTTAGGGGTGGGGGGCTCCTGGGGGGGCTGAGGGAGGGTTTGGGGTGCGGGGGGTGGGGGCGTGGCGGGTCCTGGGGGGTAACAAGGGGGCAGGAGGGGGGCTTTGGGGAACAGGGGCTGAGCACCCTGTGGGGGGTCATCAGGGGGTGCAAGGAGGGGTTTGGGGGGGCACCCCCTCACCCCACACCCCCTCGCCCCCCCCAGGCGCCCTCGATGACTTCGATAAAGCCAGGCCCGCCGCCCCCCCCCCCGCCACCACCGCCCGCCCCGGGGACCCCTGGCAGCACCGAGAAATCCCCCAGCGCCACCGCCAAGGTGCAACGGGTCGGGGGGGGGGGGGCTTCTCCCTTGGGACCCCCCCAAAAACCCTATAGCCCCCCCCAAAAAAAACCCATAACCCCCCCAAAACCCCCCCGTGTGTCACTGTGCCCCCCAGGACTCGCTGTTCGCCTCGCAGGAGAAGTTCTTCCAGGAGCTGTTTGAGGGCGAGCTGGCCTCGCAGGCCACGGCCGAGTTCGAGAAGGCCATGAGGGAGCTGGCCGAGGAGGAGCCGCACCTGGTGGAGCAGTTCCAGAAGCTCTCGGAGGCGGCGGGGAGAGTGGGTGAGTGGGGGGGCCCGGCCCCCCCCGGCATCACCTCCAAAATTTGGGATTTGCCGGCCCCAAATCCCCCGCTGCGAGCCCTGGGGGCGCAGAGGGGAGCTGGGGGGCATGGTGGCCACCCCCTCACTGTCCCCACATTGTCCCCAGGCTGTCCCCACGCTGTCCCCACGCTGTCCCCACACTTGGGGCCAGCCCCCCGCTGAGGGCTTAACGAAGCTGCCCTAATTAAACCCGAATTGCTCCATAGGGTGCTGCACACCCCGAGCGGCCCCGCTTGCACCAGCGCGGCGGTGGCGCAAGGTGGGGGCCTGGGGGGGGCCCCGTGGGGGCCTGGGCTTCATCCTGGGGGTCTCAGGGATTTAGGGATTTAGGGCAGGGGGATTTAGGGGGGATTTGGGGTGTGCAACCCCCCCCTGAGCCGTCCCCCTGGTGGCCCCGCAGGCGGGGACGCGGCGTCGCAGCAGGAATTCACCTCGTGCCTGAAGGAGACGCTGAGCGGGCTGGCCAAAAACGCCACCGACCTGCAGGTACCGGGGCGGGGGGGGGGGGACAGGGACAACATCGGGGTGCTGGGGGGTACCCCAATATGACCGTGACCCCCCCCCCGCAGGGCTCGGCGGCCTCGGACGAGGAGCTGGCGAAGGCGCTGGAGGGGCTGGGGCTGGAGGAGGGCGGCGGGGAGGGCGGCGTGCTGCCCGTCATGCAGAGCCTGCTGCAGCACCTGCTGTCCAAGGAGGTGCTGTACCCCTCCCTCAAGGAGATCACCGAGAAGGTGAGGGGGGGGGCGCAGGGGGACGGTGACCCCCCCACGGGACGCTTGGGACCCCCCCGTGACCCCGGTGACCCCCTCCCCAGTACCCCGAGTGGCTGCAGCAGCAGCGGGCAGCGCTGCCAGCAGTACCAGGCGCAGCTGATGGCACGGATCCCCCTGGGACCCCCCCCGGGACCCTTGTGACCACCTTGTGACCCCCCCCGTGACCTTTGGGACCCCCCCTGACCCCCGTGACCCCCTCCCCAGTACCCCGAGTGGCTGCGGGAGCAGCGAGCGGCGCTGCCGGCGGCACCAGGCGCAGCTGGGGGTGATGGCGCAGACCCCCCCGGGACCCCCCCGGGACCCTTGGGACCACCCGGTGACCCCCCCTGTGACCCTTGGGACCCCCCCCCGACCCCTGTGACCCCCTCCCCAGTACCCCGAGTGGCTGCGGGAGCAGCAGGCGGCGCTGCCAGCGGCACCGGGCGCAGCTGGGGGTGATGGCGCGGACCCCCCCAGGACACCCCCCGGGACCCTTGGGACCACCTTGTGACCCCCCCCTGTGACCTTTGGGACCCCCCGTGACCCCTGTGACCCCCTCCCCAGTACCCCAAGTGGCTGCAGCAGCAGTGGGTGGTGCGGTACAAGCGGTACCGGGCACAGCTGGGGGTGATGGTGCAGACCCCCCCGGGACCCCCTCCTGTGACCCTTGGGACCACCCGGTGACCCCCCCCGTGACCTTTGGGACCCCCCCGTGACCCCGGTGACCCCCTCCCCAGTACCCCAAGTGGCTGCAGCAGCAGCGGGTGGCGCAGTATGAGCGGCACCGGGCACAGCTGGGGGTGATGGTGCAGACCCCCCCGGGACACCCCCGGGACCCTTGTGACCACCCGGTGACCCCCCCCTGTGACCCTTGGACCCCCCCCCTGACCCCCGTGGCCCCCCTCCCCCAGTACCCCGAGTGGCTGCAGCAGCAGCAGGTGGTGCGGTACAAGTGGCACCAGGCACAATGGGGGGTGATGGCGTGGACCCCCCCCCCAGGACCCCCCTGGGACCCTTGGGACCCCCCCCCTGACCCCTGTGACCCCCTCCCCAGTACCCCGAGTGGCTGCGGGAGCAGCGGGCGGTGCTGCCGGCGGCGCAGTACGAGCGGTACCGGGCGCAGCTGGGGGTGATGGCGCGGATCTGCCGGCACCTGGAGGCCGAGGGCAGCGAGGAGGGCGCGGGGGCCAGGAGGGAGCGATTCGAGGCCGTGCTGGAGCTCATGCAGCAGGTGGGGGGGCACGGGGGGACAGTGGGGACAGCCTGGGGGCGTGGGACAGCCTGGGGGTGTGGGGACACCACAGGGACACCCTGGGGGCACCCTGGGAGTGTGGGGACAGCCTGGGGGCACCCTGGGGACATGGGGACACCATGGGGACAGACCAGGGGGTGTGGGACGTGGGGACACCTTGGGGACATGGGGACAGTCTGGGGGTGTGGGGACGTGGGGACACCTTGGGGACATGGGGACAGTCTGGGGGTGTGGGGACGTGGGGACACCTTGGGGACATGGGGACACCATGGGGACAGTCTGGGGGTGTGGGGACACAGGGACATGGGGACACCCTGAGGATCCCCTGGGGACACAAGGACACCCTGGGAACACCCTGGGGATATGGGGACAATGTGGGGACACTCTGGGGGCACCCCGGGGACACCCTGGGGACAGCCTGGGGGTGTGGGGACATGGGGACACCCCAAGGACACCATGGGGACACCCTGGAGACACCCTGGGGGCATAGGGGCACCCTGGGGACATGGGCACGTCCTGGGGGACAGGGGGACACAGGGACATGGGGACACCCTGGGGGTAGCTTGGGGACCCCTCGGGGCCACCCCCCAGGACCCCCCCCTTCTGTCCCCAGCTGCAGGAGCTGGGTCACCCCCCCAAGGAGCTGGCTGGGGACGCGGTGAGTGCCACCCCCCCCCCCTACCCCCCTGTCACTTTGGGGTCCCCACAGGGCCGGTGACACTCGGGGACACCCCCCACACCCCGGGTGTCCTGGGGGGCGTGGGGCCGGCCCCCAAATGTCCCCGTTGTCCCCGCAGCCCCCCGGCCTCAACCTGGACCTGGAGGGGCTGAGCCTGCCCGAGGGGGGGGGGGGAGCAGTGCCGGCTGATGTGACGGGGACATGGGGACACCGGGACGGCCCCCCCGGATGGGGACATCCCCCCCCCCCGGTCATTAGCCTCTAATTAACGCCCTAACGAGGACGGAGGACGAGGCCGCGTGGGACGAGGAGCGGCGCTGGACCCGCGGTGTCCCCATGGGATGGGGACGGGGTGGGGGTGGCCGTCACTTTTGGGGTGCACGGGGGGGGCTGCATGGCCCTGGGGATGCTCGTGTCACCCCCCCCATGTGGGGACACCCCCCCCTGCCTGGGGACACCCCCACGAGTGCTGGGGGGCCCCAATAAAGCGTTGGAACTGCGGCAGGTCCCGAGGGGGAAACTGAGGCACGGGGGGGTTGGGGACCCTATAATAATATGGAGGTGGGGGGGGGACTGGGGCGACCCTACAATAACATGGGGTGGGAAAGGACTGAGGAGACCCTACAATAACACGGGGGGGGGAGGGAGGGATGAGAGTGACCCTACAATAACATTGGGTGACCCTACAATAACATTGGGTGACCCTACAATAATATGGAGGGGGGGGGGACTGGGGGCAACCCTACAATAACTTTGGGCGACCCTACAATAACATGGGGTGACCCTATAATAACATGGGGGGGGGGGAGGGGTCGACCCTACAATAACATGGAGGGGGGGGGAACAGGGGCGACCCTACAATAACACGGGGCGGCCCTACAATAATATTGGGGGGGGAGGAAGGGACAAGGGCGACCCTACAACAACATTGGGCGACCCTACACAAACACGGGGGTCACGTGAGGACGCCGCCGTCACGTGGAGGGGCCCGGCAGGGGGCGGGGGCGGGGCGGGGCCTCCGTTGCCACGGCGACGCCAGCAGGGGGGCGGGGCTGTGCTGTCGCGCGGCGGGCCGTTGCCGTAAAGCGCGGCGCGGCGCCGTAAAGCGACCCGCGGAGGCGGCGCTCCAAGATGGCGCTGCGGGCCGGGGGCCGCGGGGGCAGCGCCTGAACGGCGGCGGCGGCGGCAGTCGGGTCGGTGCGGGACCCCCGGGCGGGGCGGGACCCCCGGGGGGGCCGGGGTCTCCCTCCTCCCCCTCCCGGGCCCGGCCAGGCCCCGGTGGCGGCGGCCTTCACCCCCCCCCCGCACCCCCCCCCGCCGTTACCGGGGGCCCCGAGGCCTCCTCCCGGCGCCCCGGGGCCTTGAGGGGGGTGGGGGGGGGCCCGGTCCCGCCGTGCCGTTATCGGTCCAAGGGGGGGCACGGGGGGGCCGGTTGGGCCCGGGGGGGGGCTGGGGAGGTGTTTGGGGGGGTCCCGTTCATAACGGGGGGGCCCGGGGGTGCCGGGGAGTGTTTGGGGGGGGCCCCCGGTGGTCCCGGGGGGGCCTCGGTGGTCCGGGGAGGGCCCTGCTGGTCCCGGGGGGGACCCGGGGGCCGCTGCCTCTCGGGGGGGGGCGCCCCCGGGATGTTTTGGGGGGGGTCCTGGAGTCCCGGGGGGGTCCCGGTGACCCTCGGGGGTCGTTGAGCCTCCTGGGGGGGCTCCGCGCTCGTCCCGGGGGGGGTCCCGCTGCCTTCAGGGGGGGCACTGGGGGGGTCTCTTGGGGGTGTTTGTGCTGCTCCGAGGACACTCTGGGGGGGGGCGGGGGGGTCCTGCTGCTCCTGGGGGGGTCTCACACCTTGGGGGGGGACTTTAGGGGGGGAGTTGCTCCTCTGGGGGGGGTCCCACACATTGTGTGTGACAGGGAGCTCCGGGGGGGTGATTTCCCCCCCCAGGACCGGGGGGGGGGGGGGGTATTTTACCCTGAGGGCCTGTTCCCATTGCCCCAAAATCCCCTCCAGTCCTTAGGAGGGGGCGCGGGGGGGGTCCCGGGGGGGTCCCGTCCCCCTCCCCCCCCACTCCTTGCAGCCCCCAGGCTGTTGTCATCCCTCTCGGGGGGGAGGGGGGGGGGGTCACCGGGGGGGGGGGGTCCCAAGCGCCCCCACCCTGCCCCGTGTCACCCCTGGGCCTCCCCCCCCCTCCCTTCCAGGACGGTCCCTGGTGTCCCCCCCCCCACCCCCCCGTGGCACCGCGGTCCAAACCGGGACCCCCCCCCTCAGCCCCCCCCCCGCCACCCCCGGGCCTCCACCACTGTGGCCGAACCCTCGGCGCCGCCGCGCAGGTGAGTGGGGCCCGGGGCCTCCAGTTAGGGCTTTAAACTGGGATACTGGGCCTTACTGGGATGTGCCCCCCCCCCCCCCACCCCCGGGGAGTTTTGGTCTCCAGAAAGGGGCGGGCTGGGGGTTGGGGGGCTCGTTAACTGTAATTAATTGTGTTAATTAGGGGATATTGCCCAAAAAAAGCCCATTGGACACCCCCCCCCCCCCCCCCCGTGAAGGACCCGGGAATGGGAGGGGCACGGGGGGGGCTGGTGAGGGTGCAGAGACCCCAAAGAGGGGGGTCTGTTAATTAAGGGAGGGGGGGTTAATGAGGGAGGGGGGAGAAAGTGACCAAGGGGGAGGGAGAGAAATTAATGGGGGGAGAGAAATTAATCTGGGGGGGGAGAAATTAATTGGGTGAGGAATTAATTTTGGGGGGGGGGAGGAATAGGGTTAGGGGATCTCCCTGGAATCACGGGGGGGGGGGGGGGCGCTTAATGAGTGCCCCCCTAATGAGCCTGGTGACCCCGTAATGAGGCAGAGGCCCCCCCCGCTGGAACCATTTGTGGGGGGGGGAAGCTCGGAGCGCTGGGGGGGGGGGGCTCCCGGAGCTCCCCCCCCGGCCACCCCCCCCCCGTCCCGCTGAGGGAACTTTCCTTAAATAGAAGCGGCTCCGAGGAGCCCGCGCGGTGCTGGGGGGGGGGGAACCGGGCCGCAATCCCGCGGCACCGGGGGGGTCTGGGGGGGTCCAGGGGGGTGGGAACCGGGCCGGGGGGGGTCCCAGTTGGACCAAAACCCCCCCCCCCGGGGTCCTGGGGAGCCAAACGCCACGGAGCCGGGGATTTTTTGGGGCTGGGGCGGCTGCAAACGCCCGGGGAATGCCCCATGGACCCAGTAAGGCCCAGTTTAACCCAGTAAGACCCAGTTAACCCCAGTTTTGGCCCCGTTAGACACCGCCCTGCAGCCCCCCCCCCGTGGCACCCCCCCGGTGCCGGCAGATCCCGTGGGGAGCCGGGGGGGGAGACACGGGGCCGGGAAATGCCCCGGGAGGGGGGGGGGCGGTCCCCGAGGAGCCCCCACCCCAAGGATTCCCCCCCCCCCTTCAGAACCTCCCCCCCCGGATTCCCCCCCCCCCAGGATTCCAGTATTGCCCCCCCGAGGAGCCCCCCCCCCCGAGTCCTTCACCCTGAGGAGCCCCCCCCCCCCCCGAGGTTTTTTTGTGCACCGAGGGGGGATTTTTAGGGCCCGACCCCCCCCGGGGCCCGACTGATTCCTCCCCCCTCCAGGGGATTTCCTCGTCCCTCTCAGCAGCGTTAATGAGTAATTAGGGTAATTGGGGGGGGGGGGGGGGGGGCAATCACCGCCGTGAACCAAGTCCAAGCCCTGCATGCGATAAGGCTCCTGTGGCGGGAGGGAGAAACCCCCCCCGGGGGGGGGCAGGACCCGCGCTGCTGGGGGCCCCCCTTGTTAAAGAGGAGCAGGAGTTAATTACTGGGGGTTAATTAATCACCGGGTGTTAATTACCGGGGGTTAATGCCCCCCCAGGGAAGCGGGGCGCCTCTGCCTGCCCCCAGGGAGCTTCTCCCCGAGGAATTTCTCCCAAAAAGGGGCTAAAAATAGCCGGGAACCAGGAGCCAGCCCGGCCGGCCTAAAATGTTTTTATTTTGCCTCCCCCTTGGCAAAAGCCCTGCTGCTGCTCGTGACTCCGCTCCGGCTCCCCCCCCCCGAGTGCCCCCCCCCCCCACGAGGTGACGGCCCCCAAATTCCCCTTGCCACTCCTTGCCATGTTTTTTTTTTGGGGGGGGGACCCCCTCAGGAGCTGCTGCCCCCGGGCACTTTGTGGGGACCCCCCCTGGATGCTCCCCATCCGGCAGCGTCACCGGTGGTGCTGGGGGTGGGGTTCAGAGCATGGGGAGAGGTTTCAAAACCTGTGGCTGAGGGGGGGGGGGGGGGAGGAAATCAAACCCCCCCCCTCTCGAGCAGCTCTGAGGTGCCGGGGGTGTTTCTGCAGCTGCAGGGAGAGGAGCTGGCCCCTTGCGTCTGAGAGGGGCTTTGGGGGGGGGGCACCCACACGGAGCACATCTGGGACAGGTCCGTCCCCCCCCATGGGCTCGTGGAGGGGGAGGTTTTGGGGTGTTTTTGGGGTTTGGGGCTCCGTGAGCCCCCCAGGAGCGTGGGGTCCCTCTGGGGATGTTTCATTTAGGGAGAGGGGCCACGAGCGAGCGAGGGGGGGGGGCTCTGGTCCCTGTCCCAGCTCCAGCTTCTGCTCCCTCCCTCTCCCTCCAGGGGCAGCGAGATGTCGGACAGGGGGGGCAGCATGGACGGGAAGACAGACATCGTCAACGGTGAGTGGGGGGGTCACCCCTCGGGGGGGGGGGCTCCCGACCCTGCGAGGTGTCCCCAGGGGCATTCGGGGGGGGGGGTGTCAGAGGGGGGAGCCCGGTGGGAGGCTGGGTGCTGCGGGCTGCCGCTGGGCGCAGGGCGGGGGGTGGGCGGCTGGGGGCTCGTCCCTGCTGCCCACCCGCCCTGTGAGGGGGCGAGGGGGGGCTCTGGGTGCTTGTGCTCATCGGTGGGAGCAGAAACGGACCTTTGGGTGGGGAAGGAATTGGGGTGGGGAAGGAATTGGGGTGGGGGTGTGGAAACCGAGCACCGGGGGGGGAAACCATCGGCGGAGAGAGGGCTGGGGGTGAGGCTGGGGGGCAAGGCTGGGGTCTCGGCGGGGCCCTGGGTCTGTCCGGGAGGCTGACGGTGTCACCCCCACCGCGCAGGCAGCTTGTCCAGCAGCCCCGAGGAGATGTCAGCCGAGGAAGGCCGAGAAACCTCCTCGGGCATCGAGGTGGAGGCCTCCGACCTCAGCCTCAGCCTGACGGGGGACGACGGGGGGCCCACCCGCACCAGCGCCGAGAGCCGGGACACGGACACGGAGAGCTCGGGGGAGGAGAAGGACTCGGACAGCATGGACGACACCGGGCACTACTCCATCACCGAGGAGAGCCGGGCCCTGGAGCGCTCGCACTCGGAGGAGGAAGAGGAGGAGGAGGAGGAAGAGCAGCGCGCCCACCGCCGCGCCCAGCGCAAGCGCGCCAACCACGAGCAAGACTCCTCGGACGACGAGCAGGCGCTGGAGGACTGGGTGTCCTCGGAGACCACGGCGCTGCCCCAGCCCCGCTGGCAGGCCGTGCACGCCCTGCGCGAGAGGGAGCTGGGCTCCAGCTCCCGCTTCGTCTACGAGGCCTGCGGCGCCCGCGTCTTCGTGCAGCGCTTCCGCCTGCAGCACGGGCTGGAGGGCCACACGGGCTGCGTCAACACCCTGCACTTTAACCAGCGCGGCACCTGGCTGGCCAGCGGCAGCGACGACCTCAAGGTGGTGGTGTGGGACTGGGTCCGCCGCCAGCCGGTGCTGGAGTTCGAGAGCGGACACAAGAGCAACGTCTTCCAGGTGAGGGGGGGGCGTGGGGAGCCCCCCGCTGCGGGCCCTGGGGGTTTGGGGGTGTCGCAGCGCACCCAGCGGGCCGGTTACAAGCTGGTGGGGTGTGCGGGATGTGCCCCCGTGGCGCTGTGCAGGGCAGGAGAGGTTATTTTTCAAGCTGAGGGCTGGCTGCGAGGGTTTAGTGGGGGTAACCGGCCACCAAAATTCCCCGGTGTGCCCTAAAATCGGCTGTCCCACGGCGTCCTGCCTCGGATGGGTGTCCCACACGGCTGGGGTGCCCCAGGATGGCAGCGGGTGGGTGTCCCATCCTGCTGGGACCCCCCC
This sequence comes from Anas acuta, assembly GCF_963932015.1. NCBI lineage: Eukaryota > Metazoa > Chordata > Aves > Anseriformes > Anatidae > Anas > Anas acuta. Next base: position 863,236 of record NC_089006.1, on the reverse strand, counting down.
AGCCCCACTTTGGGAGCAGCTGGAGGATGCCGGGCCGCGCGGTGCCGTGCCACAGCCCTGCCACCACCAGAGGGGGCCCGGAGCCCCGCTCAGCCGCAGCCTGGGGGGGCGCTGGGACCACCAGCACCTTCCCACGTCTCCCCCATGGCTCTCAGCTCTCCCAAAAAGAGATCCTGGTGATCTCTCTGCCAACCCAGCCCATCAAGCCGGGGCTCTGCAGGCCGAGCCACCAGGGGAGGGGGCTGAGGACGCGCCCCTCCTGTTTCCATCCTCTCTGGACCCTCCACATCCTCCTGCGCCCCCCCGGCTCTCGGAGCAGCCCCTCCGCTTGGTGTCTTGCAGGCCAAGTTCCTCCCCAACAGCGGCGACTCCACGCTAGCCATGTGTGCCCGCGACGGCCAGGTCCGCGTGGCCGAGCTCTCCGCCACCCAGTGCTGCAAAAACACCAAGCGCGTGGCGCAGCACAAAGGAGCCTCGCACAAGGTGAGCCCCCGACGGCCTCCGTGGGGGGGGGTCCCGCGCCCCGTAACGCCCGCGGGCCCTCCCCGCTGGGGAGAGCGAGGGCAGAGCCGTGGGGGGAGTGGGCCTGAAATAATTCCTACCCACTGCCCGCATCTCCAAGGGCAGCGCGGGACGAGGAGGGGCTCTGGGGCTGTAAGGCAGAGGGGCAGGCGCAGAGCTGTGGGGTTTGGGGGGGCTCCTGCTGGCGGTTTGCTGGGAGAAAGGGATCTTAGCCCTTTGTCGGGTGAAAAGGGAACCAATGCCCGAGTATTTATCTTCCAGCTGGCCCTAGAACCGGATTCTCCATGCACTTTCCTATCAGCAGGTGAAGATGCTGTAGTCTTCACCATTGATCTGCGGCAAGACCGGCCTGCCTCGTGAGTATTCCTCTGCCCTGCTCCTGCTGCGGGATCGGGGGGGGAGGACGAGGCCCCCGGTGCTCGGTTGTGTAGGGCTCGGGGTCCTGCTGCCAGGCTGGGGGCGTGAAATTGAGAGTTTTGGGGTCAGGAGGAGCGGTGTCAGGACCTCACCTGGGTCTGGCCATCCCGCACAAGGACGGGTCGTGCTGCGGGTCCCGGCCCCTCCGGGTGCTCGGGGAGCAGCCCCCTGGTGCTGGCAGCAGCACAGAGCCCGGAGTTCGTCTGCCTCACTCATCACACGAGCGCTATCACGAGTTAATTGGAAAACACTAATTAGCGAGCAGCCGGGCGGGGCGTGCGGGATCGTACCCCGTGCAGCAGCGGGATCTGCTGCTCCTGACGAGCTCCCGAGCTAAATCCACGGCGGGCGTTCAAGCAGCCTCCCGGTTTTGGCAGCGTGGGGCTTTCCCAGCGTATCACAACGTTGTTTTGAGGCTGATCCCACTGAGAACCCAGCGCTCCGGAGCTCGTCTCCCTGCGCTTGGGGTTTTATTTGCGCGTGCGAGGGCTTTTGTCTGCAGCCCTGAACCCATCTGTTTCATAACCGGGGCCAAAACTGCCGGGGCGTTTAATCCCCGTCCCTTCCCCCCCCGGTTATCTGCTGGCTCGGTTTGGGGAGGAGGCTGTCGGCCGGCGCCCTGGGGTCTGTCCCCCCCTCGCCCCTCGTGGGGATCCACGCTGCTGTTGGGGCTGGGTGCAGGGAGCTGTCAGCGTGCGCAGGCAGCCCGTAGGCAGCTCCCCTCTCTCGTTAAGCCGAACGGTATAATTAGAAGAAAGACAAGCTTTGGAGCTGGCTGTTCCTTCTCGAGGATGCTGCCTCGGTTTGTGTGCGTGTCTACGGAGCCTAAACAGCCAGCCCAGACTCCTGGGGGAGGGGGAGCTGCTGGGTGGCGGATTTCGTTAAATCTGGGCCTCGTTACAGCCAGACGGGTGGGGAAAAATACCAGCAGAGGGGTTCGGCTTTGGAGCTAAGCTGATTCCGCTCTCGCTGCTGGCTGTCCGGCTCCGTCAGGCTTCAGCCTGGGCCGTGAAAAAACCCCTTCAGACATTTTTGGAGGCAAACGCCAGGGGATGATTTCACCCTGCGCTATTTGACTCGCAGATGGAGCATGTGCTCGCTCCGCTTTGGAAGCTGAAATGCTTGGGTGGGTTTGGCTGTTTTTGTGTTGTTTTTTTTTTTTTCTCTGGGAGTGAGTAAGAGGCTCGCGGAGCTCCTGCGTTTCCCATCTGGACCCTGTTTTGAATCCGAGGTGGATTTTTTTTTGTTGTTTTGTTATTATTATTCCTCGTCTCTTAAAGGAAACTGGTTGTGACAAAGGAAAAGGAGAAGAAAGTGGGTCTGTACACCATCTACGTGAACCCAGCGAACACCTACCAGTTTGCTGTGGGAGGCAGAGATCAGTTTGTGAGGTGAGTCCGTGCTCAGCCTGGGTCAGCCGAGCCCCCAAAACGGCCACGAGCATCCCTGGGGGGGCTCACCTGGCACCCAGCCAGCTCCGAGCCCCCCCCCCCAGGCCCACTTGTGGCTCAAACTATTCATGCCTCCGAAGCAGCACGAAGGCAAGTGGGATTAGCAGAGGAGGATTTGGATCCTTTGAGGTTTAGCGCTGGGATCCAGCATCCAGCGCGCCCTGGGGCTGGCTCAGCCTTTCCCCCAGGGCCCAGCGATTCTCCTAACGATTCTCCTAACGAGCTGCACCCACAGCTCCCGCCGGTCCCCCAGCCCACCCACAGTGCCCCGTGAACATCAGAAGCGAGGGGAAGGCTCACGTCCTCCCCTCCTGCCCCTGCCTCCCCACGAAGCCCCCAGCCAGGAATTGTCCCCCTGCGGGGCTGCAGGCACAGCACACAACCGATCCCGTGGGGCACCCCTCAGCCACAGGCTGTGTCTCCGTCCCTCCTGCCCCCAGCTCTCCCCTCTCTGGCCTCAGATGCTCAGGGCAGCGTCCTCCTGCTCTGGAGCTGCTGCCTCTGTGGCTCCCACATCAGCGCGGAGCTCTCCCGGAGCTGGGGGGGTTAAACCACAAATATTTGGCACCTGCTTTTTTTTGGCAGAGGCTCATGGCCCGCGGCGAGCAGCTCCAGCACAGGCACCTGCAGCGCACGGAGCCAAGTTTCCCCTCCCTTCCTACCCCAGTCCCCTCCCGAGCTTCCAGGCCTTCCAGCAGGGCTGCCGAGCCCCCTGCCCAGCAGTGCCAGCAGCCTTTTTACCCGAAGGCTTCCCCCTGAGCCCCCCCCGTGGGCTCTGCAGCCCCCCGTGGTGCCGCTCGGCTCCCTGCGGCTGCGTCGGGGCCGCGGCTCTGGGCGCTGGGACTGCTCGTGCGGCGTCAGCTCCCCGCAGCGACAGCCCCGCGGGCGTCTGGCGTGCCGGCAGCATCTCCCGGGCCGCGGGGCACGCCGGCACTTCACACGTGGGCTCTGCAGGCTGCTCACGAGCAGCGGCGCCGGCGTCGAGCTGGCTCAGCGGCTTTCCAAAGAGCCCTCGGCGCGGCTTCCTCCCCCCTCCTGCTTTCTGCTGCCTTTCCCTGCCGTGTCCTGAGCCACGTTTCTCCTCCCTGCCCTGCCCGGGGCGGCTCCTGGGGTGCCCCCGCATCAGGTGAACCCCTCCCGTGGGACCCCAAGGAGCCCAGGGCCCCCCCCAGGTGGTCACGTCCCCCTCGCCAAGCCGTGGCCTCTGTGCCCCCGGGCTCTGACACTGTCAGAAGCCACCAGACGGTGCCCCTGCCGTAACGAGAGGTGACATTAAGCTGCTTTGGCCACGGCTGCTGCCAGCCCCAGCCGCCTGCAGCTCCGCAGCTCCCTGCCCCAGCGTCAGGGCCGGTCTTGGCACAGCGGGGTCGGCGGTGGGGCCTCCTCACCCTCCGTGCTCCTCGGCTCTGAGACGCGAGCGTCCCACGTCTGCCGTCCCTCCCCAGGATCTACGACCAGCGGAAGATAGACGAGAACGAGAACAACGGCGTGCTGAAGAAGTTCTGCCCCCACCACTTGGTGAGCGCCCGTGGTCGTGGGGCTGGGGCACCGCGGGGACGTCAGCAGTGGCCGTCGGCTCTCGTTGGCCACCGTGGCTCGGCACACAGCAGCCCCATGGCCCCTGCGTGCCACTTCTGAGCCTGGCTCGGGGCGTGCTGAGCCCGGGGGGTGTGTGGCTGCAGGGGACCCCGGTGCTGTGTGACAAACAGGGCACGGACGGGCTCTGCCTGGGGGCTGGAGCCTGCGGTGGGGCTGGATCCGCAGAGCGCTCCCCGGGGAGCTGCGCTCGCTGGCCAAGCCTCTGACGGGCTTCCTGCCTGGAAACCAGCGAGGGAAGCCGGGCAAGCGGCCTGGCTTTTTTCTTTTCTGACCCAAATCTCGCAGTGTCCTTAAAGCCCAGCCCCGGCTTAGGAAGGCGCAGCGCCTCGCTGCTGGCTGGCAGCTGGCCGCAGAGCCGAAACGCCCGCGGGTCGCGGCCTCGGAGGGAGGAGGAGGTGGGATGGGAGCTGTGTGTGTGGTTTCCCCTAGGTAAACAGCGAGTCCAAAGCCAACATCACCTGCCTCGTGTACAGCCACGATGGCTCGGGTGAGTACAGCCCTGCCCTGCCGGCCCCGTGGTGCCCGGAGCCCCGTGGTGGCACCACGGTGCCGTGGCTGGGGCCACCTCCACGGGCTCACGGCTGACACCCCTCTGTCCCTTCCCACCGCAGAGCTGTTGGCCAGCTACAACGACGAGGACATCTATCTCTTCAACTCCTCGCACAGCGACGGGGCCGAGTACATCAAGAGATACAAGGGACACCGCAACAACGCCACGGGTAAGGGCGGCGGGGCCGGGGCGGCTCCTGCAGGCAGCAGGGCCGGGGCTCGGGGGCTTCTCCCGGCTCCCTGCCAGCCCCTCCACCTCCGCAGCCCTTTCCCCATCGGCACGCGGGGGGTCCGAGGGGCTGGGCTGAGGCTTTTGGGGTTTCGGGGAGCTGTCCCCAGAGCAGCCTGGTTGGGTTAAACGCCCCGCTTGGAGCCCGATTCTGCAGCTCCGCGCCTCTCACCCCCCTCTGAAAGACCCTTAACACAAACTCTGGGGCTTGCAAAGAATGAGCCATTATGTGGCTGGGGACGGAAGAGATCCACGCCGGTAACCTTGGAAACTCGCTGGCTGCCAGGCAGGAAGCGAATTCATGGCAGGGAGAGAGCTCTGCCCGGCTGCTGACGGCCTCGGGCTGCTCGTTTCTCTCTCCCCGCAGTGAAAGGCGTCAATTTTTACGGCCCAAAAAGCGAGTTCGTGGTGAGCGGCAGCGACTGCGGCCACATCTTCCTGTGGGAGAAATCGTCCTGCCAGATCGTGCAGTTCATGGAGGGCGACAAGGGCGGCGTGGTGAGTTGTGCCCCCCCCCAGGCCGCTGGCTGCCCTCCGGTTCCTCACTCCTACACCGTTTTTCCTCCCCTTTTCACACATTCCCCTTGAATTCCCCCCAGAAGCCAAGCAGGGGCCCCAGCAGCCCCCAAAGCCATGCCCGTGGGGTGCTCAGCACCTCCCCGCTGCCATCCTCAGGGCTTCGGTGTCACCGTCCCCACGGGGTCTGGGCAGGGAGCTGCTCCCTGCCCTGCCACCCCAGCACTGATCCGAGCCCCCAAACGGCTCCGGGGGGGGGAAAAACAGGGTAAAAAAACCCCTCTGGGTGCTTGTCTGCGACGAGCACGGAGCCGTAGGGACGCCCGAGCTGTGGGGCTGGCTCTGGATGCTGCTCCCCGGGGGTTTTGCAGCTGCGTGCTGCAGGGGACGGGGCCGCAGCTGCAGCGGGGCCGGCCCCGAGCCGAATTTCCCAGGCTCTGGGCCGGCCACGGGCAGGTCCCAGGCGGCCGCTGCCTCCGCACCAGCTTGTGGTGATGGGGGGGGGGGGGAGCTTTGCCCATTTTGGGCTCCCCCCACACACTGGGCTGAGATTTGGGTCAGGCTTGGGGGTGCTCGGGCACTGCCTGTCCCCAATGGGGCTCAGGGATGGGAGAGGAGGGGACGCTTTGGGGGCCCGCAGGTGCCAGATTTTGGGTGGGCGTTGAGCTTTTGGGGGGGGGGGCTCCCAGTGCAGGGCTGGTCCCGAGGTGGCTGCAGCGGCTCTGTCACATCCCCACGTCCCTCCGGGGCTCCCTGCAGCCACCCCGATCCCACCCCAGTCCCCCCCCCTGGCCCCACAGTCGCCTTTTGTCTGGGTGGCCGCGGCCCCGTGCCAGCTCCTGGCACCCGCTGGCACCGCCACCCCCCCGGCACCGGGCAGGATCCGGCCCCGCTGCGGGTCCCTGGCGGGGCCGGGCTCCTCCTCGCTGCCCCCCAGGCTCTGGGGGTTTCCCCTTTTTTCTTTCCCTTTTTCTGGGTTTTCTCTTTTCTTTCCCTTTCCCCCCCCCCTCTCTTTTGTTGCTCCCGCCGGGCGCCCCGCGCGTTATTCAGGGCTCACCGAGCCCTTTCTGCAGCCCTGGGAGCCGCGGCGCGGGGACGGCTCCGCGCTGGCACCGGCCCAGGGGCTGTCAGCATGGGGAGGGGGGGCCACAGGACCGCAGCAACGCCCCCCCCCAGCGGGTTTGGGGTCACCTCCATCCCCCCCTATTAAGGATTTGGGATAACGCAGCCCCCAAGGGGATGGGTTTGGGGTCATCGGCCTCACCGGTGGTGCTGGTTGTGGTCCCCACGGGGCTGACCATCACGTTGTGACCCCCCCCACTTTGTCCCCCCCCCAGGTGAACTGCCTGGAGCCTCACCCCCACCTCCCCGTCCTGGCCACCAGCGGCCTCGACCACGACGTCAAAATTTGGGCCCCCACAGCCGAGAACCCCACGGAGCTCACGGGCCTCAAGGAGGTGAGACCACAGCCCCCGGGGGCTGCCGGGACCCCAACCCCTGACCCCTTCCCTTGCCCCCCCAACCCCCCCTGACCCCCCCCAAATTTTTTTTGGGCGTCCTCAGGTGATCAAGAAGAACAAACTGGAGCGGGACGAGGACAGCCTGCACCACACCGACATGTTCGACAGCCACATGCTCTGGTTCCTCATGCACCACCTCCGACAGCGGCGTCACCACCGGGTAGGTGCCCCCACCTCATCCTGGGGAGCACCGGGATGGTGCCCCCCCCCTTCTAAACCCCTCCTTTTCTTCTCTGCCCCCCCCCAGCAGCGCCGACGGGAGCCCGGGGCGCCGGACGGGGACTCGGACGATTCCCCCAGCTCCTCCGACAGCTCGGATGAGGAGGAGGAAGGCCCGGACCGGGTGCAGTGCATGCCCTCGTGAGCCCCCCCCCCCTCACCCCCCCCCACACCTTCCACCTCCCCCCCCGAGCCCCGGGGCGGCGGGGGGGGGCTCCGGGCACCCCCCCTACTAACACTTTGAGCTTTTTATTGACATGGTAAGGACCCCCCCCCACCGCCCCTTCCTCCTCAGCCTCGCAGCCCCAGCCCACCCGTGTGGGGGGGGGGGGGTTGGGGGGCACCCTGCCCTCCCCAGGACCCCCCCGGCGATGGG